>NC_134354.1:716982024-716984524 GCF_048569485.1 Anomaloglossus baeobatrachus
TGTGTCTGTCTGTGTGTCTGTGTGTGTGTCTGTGTGTCTGTCTGTGTGTCTGTCTGTGTGTCTGTGTCTGTGTGTCTGTGTGTGTGTCTATGTGTGTGTGTGTCTGTGTGTCTGTGTGTCTGTGTGTCTGTGTGTGTGTCTGTGTGTGTGTGTGTCTGTGTGTCTGTCTGTGTGTGTGTCTGTGTGTGTGTCTGTGTGTGTGTCTGTGTGTCTGTGTGTGTGTCTGTGTGTGTGTCTGTGTGTGTGTCTGTGTGTCTGTGTGTCTGTCTGTGTGTCTGTGTGTCTGTGTCTGTGTGTCTGTGTGTGTGTCTATGTGTGTGTGTGTCTGTGTGTCTGTGTGTCTGTGTGTCTGTGTGTGTGTGTCTGTGTGTGTGTCTGTGTGTGTGTCTGTGTGTGTGTCTGTGTGTGTGTCTGTGTGTCTGTGTGTGTGTCTGTGTGTGTGTCTGTGTGTGTGTCTGTGTGTGTCTGTGTGTCTGTCTGTGTGTGTGTCTGTGTGTGTGTCTGTGTGTGTGTCTGTGTGTGTGTCTGTGTGTCTGTGTCTGTGTGTCTGTCTGTGTGTCTGTGTGTGTGTCTGTGTGTGTGTCTGTGTGTCTGTGTGTGTGTCTGTGTGTGTGTCTGTGTGTCTGTCTGTGTGTCTGTCTGTGTGTGTGTCTGTGTGTCTGTGTGTGTGTCTGTGTGTGTGTCTGTGTGTGTGTCTGTGTGTGTGTCTGTGTGTCTGTCTGTGTGTGTGTCTGTGTGTCTGTGTGTCTGTGTGTGTGTCTGTGTGTGTGTCTGTCTGTGTGTCTGTGTGTCTGTGTGTGTGTCTGTGTGTCTGTGTGTCTGTCTGTGTGTCTGTCTGTGTGTCTGTCTGTGTGTCTGTGTGTCTGTCTGTGTGTCTGTCTGTGTGTCTGTGTGTGTGTGTCTGTGTGTCTGTCTGTGTGTCTGTCTGTGTGTCTGTCTGTGTGTCTGTCTGTGTGTCTGTCTGTGTGTCTGTGTGTCTGTCTGTGTGTCTGTCTGTGTGTCTGTGTCTGTGTGTGTGTCTGTGTGTCTGTCTGTGTGTGTGTCTGTGTGTCTGTGTGTCTGTGTGTCTGTCTGTGTGTCTGTCTGTGTGTCTGTGTCTGTGTGTCTGTGTGTGTGTCTGTGTGTCTGTCTGTGTGTCTGTCTGTGTGTGTGTGTCTGTGTGTCTGTCTGTGTGTCTGTCTGTGTGTCTGTCTGTGTGTCTGTCTGTGTGTCTGTCTGTGTGTCTGTCTGTGTGTCTGTCTGTGTGTCTGTCTGTGTGTCTGTCTGTGTGTCTGTCTGTGTGTCTGTCTGTGTGTCTGTGTGTGTGTCTGTGTGTGTGTCTGTGTGTGTGTCTGTGTGTGTGTCTGTGTGTGTCTGTGTGTGTGTCTGTGTGTGTGTCTGTCTGTGTGTCTGTCTGTGTGTCTGTCTGTGTGTCTGTCTGTGTGTCTGTCTGTGTGTCTGTCTGTGTGTCTGTCTGTGTGTCTGTCTGTGTGTCTGTCTGTGTGTCTGTCTGTGTGTCTGTCTGTGTGTCTGTCTGTGTGTCTGTCTGTGTGTCTGTCTGTGTGTCTGTCTGTGTGTCTGTCTGTGTGTCTGTGCTGTGTGTCTGTGTGTGTGTCTGTCTGTGTGTCTGTCTGTGTGTCTGTCTGTGTGTCTGTGTGTGTCTGTCTGTGTGTCTGTCTGTGTGTCTGTCTGTGTGTCTGTGTGTCTGTCTGTGTGTCTGTCTGTGTGTCTGTGTCTGTGTGTCTGTGTGTGTGTCTGTGTGTGTGTGTCTGTCTGTGTGTCTGTCTGTCTGTGTGTCTGTGTCTGTGTGTCTGTGTGTGTGTCTGTGTGTGTGTCTGTGTCTGTGTGTCTGTGTGTGTGTGTCTGTGTGTCTGTGTCTGTGTGTCTGTGTGTGTGTCTGTGTGTGTGTCTGTGTGTCTGTCTGTGTGTCTGTGTCTGTGTGTCTGTGTGTCTGTGTGTGTCTGTGTGTGTGTCTGTGTGTGTGTCTGTGTGTGTGTCTGTGTGTTGTCTGTGTGTCTGTCTGTGTGTCTGTCTGTGTGTCTGTCTGTGTGTCTGTGTTGTGTGTCTGTGTGTCTGTGTGTGTGTCTGTGTGTGTGTCTGTGTGTCTGTGTCTGTGTGTGTCTGTCTGTGTGTGTGTCTGTGTGTGTCTGTGTGTGTGTCTGTGTGTGTGTCTGTGTGTGTGTCTGTGTGTCTGTCTGTGTGTGTGTCTGTGTGTCTGTGTGTCTGTGTGTGTGTCTGTGTGTGTGTCTGTCTGTGTGTCTGTGTGTCTGTGTGTGTGTCTGTGTGTCTGTGTGTCTGTGTGTCTGTCTGTGTGTCTGTCTGTGTGTCTGTCTGTGTGTCTGTGTGTCTGTCTGTGTGTCTGTCTGTGTGTCTGTGCTGTGTGTCTGTGTGTGTGTCTGTGTGTCTGTCTGTGTGTCTGTCTGTGTGTCTGTCTGTGTGTCTGTCTGTGTGTCTGTGTGTCTGTCTGTGTGTCTGTCTGTGCTGTCTGTGTGTCTGTGTGTCTGTCTGTGTGTCTGTCTGT
>NC_134354.1:716999524-717012024 GCF_048569485.1 Anomaloglossus baeobatrachus
ATGCTGCATTTTCCACGTCTGCAAATTCTCGAATAATTCCTCTTAAAAATCTGCAATTTTCGTATGGATTTAACGCCATGTGTTCACTAAGCACTTTAAAAGAAACCATTTGCAACTGTGAAATTCAACATTATACCCCCAATAATCTGTCACATTGCTGTAACTGCTGCTCTCACTGTTAAGAAGATTATTCGGCCTCCAAGAGAATGGAGCGTTTTCCTTGGGGAGAAAAAGCAATGAACAGAAAGTTTATATAAAACGTTTGAAAAGCCTCTGCCTCAAGCCCTCGGCGAGATTTGTTACATCAGAGTCTGGATATTTCACATATTATATTAAAGAAGGTCTCGAAAAATATTCCCATTAAATGTACAATGAAGGCAGCCTGGCTAGACGCTTCTATTCACACAAGGGGACAGAGGCCACTTTTGGCTCAATATGTTCCTATTTTGATAGAGCCTGTGAACTACAGAACATGCTCCGTTTTTCTGATCCAGACCTTTTGATATTGCGCCTTGTGCTGGATATATCTAGCTTGGATAATCCTCTAGAAGACGGAACCCTATAGTAAGTTGTTGAGGAGCATAATAGATTCTTCTCTTCCTTTGATCGATGGATCTCCTACACCTCCTGACTGACGATCAGATCAGAAAGATTAATTTTCAAAGAGATTCTCCACTTAAACAGGATTTCTACCAAACTCAAAAAGAGGCGCAGTAGCTTAAAGTTTGTCATAGAGGACCGGTCATTGAATTTATTTTTACGGGAACGTACCGTACCGTACTTCTCCAATTGTTGATACCGATACTGGAACAGTTTGTCTTTTTCTGTGCTCCTCTCTTTCAAAGTTATACCCCCTGATTAAAATGGAACATTTTTTTTCTATGAACTAACTAGTCATGTATTAGAATTTCTGTCAGAGGAGAATAAGGAACCGCCAACAGAGAAGTTCTGTGTATACGCAAATGACCCGTAGAAGCGCAGTGTAAGCACAAAACGGCCGTCGTCCGGCGCGCCCACAGACCCTCTCTCCCCACATGCTTTTGCCTGTAATTTACAGCAAATAAAGCCGAGTATCCCTATCTGAGTGCCGTCATTCACTACTTCTGTTTGATACGCAAAGTTGCTTGAAGAGGAAAATTTGACTTTGGGACGAAAAGGCATAGAAGAAAAAAGAAACACTGTAGGAGGTGGTCATGTTATTCTCCCACCCTACTGTGTTGTACTGTTCCACTGTTTCATAAAGGGTGAGTTTTAAGCCAAGCGTGTTGCATACACTGCTGAGTATTATAATATATGCAATGATGATATGTGCTACTGCTGGCAAGTCCGGTTGTTGGATATAGCAGACTGGAGAGGTGTAGCAGCCGGCGCCACTTAAAATCAAGACCTCATAATGTAAAGTATATGTAATGTATTGCAAATGTATTTACTATAGATTGGTCAGATGTAGTAATGTTAGAAACCTCCTGGTTTTAAAGATGCTTAGAGCAAGGTGGGAGGAGTGACAAATGGCCAGTGGGTTGGGTAGAGACGGGCCTTGTGAGGTGCCACTTCTGCATTAGGGTTCCTGAAGTGAGGACTTGGTCTTGTAACTTTGGCCAGTCAAGGAACCCCGTAAATATCCTCCAAAGGTCCGGAGCCTACGGCTCACCTTGAGACGGGCTTAGAAAACTCCAGGGACTAGACAGCAGTCGAGTCAGAGAACCTCAGATGAGCTAAAGGAAGTTGAGTGACTAGAAGCCAACAGAGGCAGACGAGAGGACTAGGGTAGCCGAAGAGTGAAGAGGGGGAAGAGGAGCATAGGCCCGCCAGCTGGATGACTAGGTCCCTGACAGCAGGATAAGCCAGACAGAGTACCCCCAGAAGAAAGCAGCAGCATCATAAAATCGTGGCCATGTCTGTCATGATGGTGGAAGATCAAAAACTCTTCTAAGTTATTTTGCCAAGAGAACTCCAGTGGCATGTGTCTATCTGCTACGTCTATGATGGTGATCAGCTGCGGAGTGGTGGACGCGGCCCTGAACAGAACCGTAAAAATCACACACTCAGCCCGAAGTGGCTTACAAACACGGAGTCTCTCTGGTGAAGGAATGTGGAGAGTTCACGGCCTGGCGTTCGCACATTCCTTTAACAGTGTTCTAGAATCAGCGGAAGAGCTGCAGTTGGAGGAAGTACTCCGTAGAATTTAAACAAAATAATCCAGTGAATGGTCCACTAAGTGTCCTTTTGCTGTGACAGACATTTGTTGCGAATAGACAAAAGTACATGTGGCCATATTGGTCATCAATTTTGAATTAATTCTTGGAAATTCAATTGCCATTTTGTCAGTAATGCAGCTTTTGTAACAGAATCCATGGTAACGTGCCGAATCCATAGGGATTCCATTGAATTTGTACATTGATTTGACAGCAAGTATAGCTTTACATGGTGCACTATTTAAGAGATCAAAATCAGAGGAATCCTGATGGAGGATCATAATTGCTATGTTCACATAGTGATTTTCTACCTTTGGGGCAAGCAAAGCACTTGGCGCTTAAAGGGAATTTGTCAGCAGGTTTTTGCTACCTCATCTGAGAGCAGCATAATGTAGGCAAAGAGACCCTGAATCCAACACTAACTGGCTGCAGCCGTTCTGACACAATTTTAAGAAAGAATAAGTTATAATTAATAATTATTATTAAAATTAATAATAATTTTCAATAGTGCTCTCACCTTGGTGGGTTGCGTTCACACAATATGAAAAGAGCTTGAATATATATGGTCACTGCAGGTGCACATATGTACACAAAGGTACAGCGTGGATCCAGGACAGTATAGAAAACATTTGTTCTGTGCTGCCATGGGACACCAATCTGATTATCGGATTGCCACTCGGCCATGCAAGTCAATATGAGTGAGTGGAAACCATCAGGCTGCATTCAAAGGACATACGAGTGCAGTCCAATTTTTATGGACTGACATAATGGAGAAGATGCAGGAGAATGAGCACTTTCTCTAGTCTGCGCTGCCAATATGAAAAGGGATTCAGGAGACAAAGGTGCAATCTAGTTTTTATTCAACGCGTTTCGAAGCTACTTTGCTTCTTCGTCAGGAACATCTTAGTTATTTTCCTGATGAAGAAACAAGGCAGCTTCGAAACGTGTTCAATAAAAAATGGATTGCACCTTTGATCGGTCCTGAATCTCTTTTCATATTGGTGTCCCTCGGTAGCGCAGACTAGAGAAAGTGCTCATTCTCCTACATCTTCTCAATTATGTCAGTTCGTAAAAATTGCACTGCACTCGTATGTCATCTGAATGCAATCTGATGTTTTCCACAGACTCGTAGACTTGCATGGCCGTTTGGCGACCCGATCATTTCAGAGCTGGATCTGATTTATCGGGTCGCCAAACGGCCATGCAAGTCTACGAGTCTGTGGAAAACATCGGATTGCATTAAGATGACATACGAGTGCAGTGCAATTTTTATGGACTGATATAATTGAGAAGATGCAAGAGAATGAGCACTTTCTCTAGTCTGCGCTGCCGTGGGACACCAATATGAAAAGAGATTCAGGACAGATCAAAGGTGCAATCCGTTTTTTATTCAACACGTTTCGAAGCTGCCTTGTTTCTTCATCAGGAAAATAACCACGATTTTCCTGACGAAGAAGCAAAGTAGCTTCGAAACGCGTTGAATAAAAACTAGATTGCACCTTTGTGTCCTGAATCCCTTGGCATCCCATGGCAGCGCAGACTAGAGAAAGTGCTCATTCTCCTGCATCTTCTCAATTATGTCAGTCCGTAAAAATTGCACTGCACTCGTATGTCATCTGAATGCAATCCGATGTTTTCCACAGACTCGTAGACTTCAATGGCGTTTGGTGACCCGATAAATCAGATCCAGCTTGGAAATGCTGAGATTTTTTTCTGAGACCTGTTCAGACTGAGGAAAAAACGGACATGTGCTCGGCCCCATAGAATAACATTGTTCCAAGTGTGATACGATGTTTTGCCGAATCGCACTCGGACTGAAAATACGGCGGTACGAGCGAGCCCATAGATTAGTCATACTGCCCGACAACATCATGCAAAAGGCTGTAGTTTAGGCCATGTATCTGTAGCAAGTGTCTCTTTTTAAAAACTGAAAAAGCTGGATGCGCCCAGAGTGAGAAATGCCGCTTGGCATTCAATCCCCCCCAAACACTTTAGATAGCTGCTGGCAGGAGAGTGGTTCAGCTGAGATTTCAGCAGGACACTGTCTCGCCAGGCTGTACCATATACAGGAGCGCTCAGCCAACCCAACTATATTCTCTGAGAGAGACCCCTCTGGTGGTGGGTAACCTCTTCGAGAACAAAAGGATTGTCAATCCGAAATCAGACATGCCAAATCTTTCTGTCCCCAAACATCATCTGTCAGGGGACAGTTGGGAGGCCACCGTGCACAGACTGGCAGCCGAACCGGTTGATATTGGCGAGTCTGGCCGACGTTAATCTAATGTGTATTGGGGCCTTTTAGCCACTGTATGACATCAGTGATTAGTTTATATTAGATTTCTCCAAATAAAATAAAAATATTCACCTACGAAGCCTACATCTACAATGACAAGTGAGTGAGCGGGGCAATGCATTTCTATATTTGTATATAAACTGTAGAGTTTTATGCTATAAAGGATATATACATGATGAGCACTGAAGAGGTCCGCCCCAATCTATATACTTAGTCAATAAGGACGAATGGACACAGGGTATCGGGCGTTTCCACCACCTGTTCAGACTGTCGAATCAGCTGGACCCGTCTTGCTTTCTAAGATATTTGGGAATGCACATTTGCGGAAATGAATAGTCCTTGGGAACAGACCTGAACTAATAATAACCAAGGCCGTCCTGTTCTGCCGCTGTCTTCAAGGTTTTATTTATAGAATAGTAAAGTCTCCTTTCCCCCAGCTGTAATAGGAGGCCATACTAACACATATGTGGAGCAGAATGAGGTCAAAGGGTTCGACCACAATAGAAAACCTACGGTATATTTAAACACCCAACACTGCAATCTGAGGAGTCTCTTGTTCATAACCTCATCAATTACAAGGCCCATTCTGGAGCACACAGCATATCAGTCCATTGCATAATCAGTCCATTGGTTTAAATAGGCACCATGTAATTTATTTTACATTGGGTGGAAAGGCAAGAAAATGAAACACTTTCTCCCAGGACCTGGTGAAGTTTACAGCTGAGCCTTGGAGGTCCCAGGATTGGGGAGAAGTAAAGGACGCCCTCCTATTTATAACATGGTCAGCTGGTTTTGCCAAAATTGGTGGATTTTGCCAAAGTCTAAAGCGTATGGCAACATTACCCATAATTATATGGACACCCAACTGATTTCAATGGACTTTGACGGTTCTCCAAAATGCAATACTAATATCTCAAGCAATGTCAACATTCTGTAATCTTCACCAATAATTTCAGAACAAATGGTAAAAGGTTTCTAAAACCAGCTTCACACATCCAATGTTCATTGTCCAAGCAGAGACCATAAAGGAAGGGGGTAGGTGCATATCTCCTGACCCGATCCCAATAGCCTCATGGGTGTTGAGTTCTGGTCTAGGGTCTTAGAGGCCGGTCTGTTCATTAAGGTGCATACGTGTCGCATGTGTGAATTCGGCCATAAACAGACAAACAATCTCTTTCAATTTCATAATACAAACATTTATTACACACAATCATGAAGGTATAAAGTGAAGCTTGTGGTCAGAGTACTGGGTACCTGCCAAGTGCCTATGATGAAATACACCATGAGCTGCATCCTCTGGGAGACAGAGAACCATTCAAGACGAGTAAGACAGTAATAAGACAGCTGGCTAAAGCATGAATGAAGAAACCGTAAAGTATCTGACCTTTTAAAAATAACTAAAATATGACCATCATTTCCTATGCCCGTGATTTGCCCATTCTCATATCCTCTATAATACGTTCCGACTAAACTGTCTGTGTGGTGGACCTCAAAAGCCGCATTGAAAATAAAATCAATAAACCTTTACGATTAGAGAATCTCATAGTGCTTGCTTGCATTCCCATGAGTGCATTTACTTAGAAGATTGCAAAATCTATTGTCTTACCCAGATGAAATGGCCAACGCTAATCAATTAAAAACCCACAATGCATTTACAGAGAAACTCATGTTCGACCTCTGATAGAATCTTCCTACCACTAATCTGAAAATGTTCAATGCTCAAACCCATATACATTGTGTGCGCCGGAGAGATTTACATAGCAAATGAGAAATCCTTACCAGACCGTAGTTTCCACCTGACTGTCGTTCAGCTGCCGATTGTCCAGCTGTGCAAAAAGTGGAAAGAGAACCTGGATACCCCCAATCGAATGAATTGCACTGTGTATTGAGTGCGTTACTATAGCTTTTACGTCCTAAATGGAAGGATGGATAAAAAAAGAGAGCTTTAGAGTCAGAGATTACAATTACAAAAACTGTATAGATTGCCAGGACAATGCTTCCATTTTGAAACCGACCTGTAGCAAATGTATGCAATCGTAGAAAGTACGTCGCACTCAGACATTATGGCTAAATGAAGGATAGTTGACTGGTTTGATGAAATGAACGTTTCGTTTCGACCATGACTGAGTGACAAATGTTTGGGATTAGAGATGACATAACCAATTTGTAGGACTCTGGTTCATTGGCCAGGTCAGTAATCTGTAACTGCTGGACAGAGACCCATAAATATCTTCACACCTTCCGGCATTCCCGGCTCTTTGTTTGATTAGCTGGGCTGGCACAATGTCATCATTGCAGAATGATGAAAAGTAGAGTTGGGAATGTCAGGAGGTAACAGGGGGTCTCCCGTCAAGCAGTCACAGATTACTGACCTGGCCGGAAGACTGGAGTCCTGCAAATCCATTCTTCCATCTTTGTCAAAGCTCAAAACACTAGGGGTCTGACTTTTTTTTCCGTCAGCTAGCTGCATCAATGGCGGAAAAAATCCATTAATCACCAATGGAGTGCAAGATGACTTTAGGGCCTTTGACAAGAAAGTTTGTTGACCCATTTTCATCTGATGTATATGGGTGCCTTAAATGCTCAATTATATTGAAAGTGCATCATACCAAGCACCGATTGTCTACCAGTGCCCTGTATCTGTGCAGAAAGCATGGATACTGTCGGCACCACATCTTACCTTGTAAATGATTTACAGTCACGCATAACCTATCAAATCAGGCAACAAACAAGTATATTGCTCTTCCATCGACTTATTGGTTGCATTTTTATATTGGCCCATGATCAGGTACAAGTGTCCTTATAAAAGCTTATCATTATCACGTGATGGCACATTTTAGTAGAACTTCGTCAAATACAGTACCTTTCATAAAAGTGGGAAGCTTGGACAGGGGCAAGTAACTTTGGCCATATGCTTAGGATAGGGGTCGGAAAGCTTTCTCAAATCCCCAAGAAAGAGATTTACTCATTGTGTGTATTTTAAATAGAGTATGAGGGTTTATTAGTGGCTTATGCCTTGCAAAAACAAAGGATCGACATGTTAAAATCACAGGCAGTCTCAGCCAGTCAGTACTTTTTATTTTTTTTTAAAGAAACCTGAGCCTTTTTTTAAAAAAAAAAAAAAAAAAAAAAATTGTACGTGTGCGTGTGCGTGTGCGTATATATATATAATATATATACACATACACACACACACACACATTTTATTATATATATATATATATATATATACACACATATATATATGCACATACATACATACATACATACATATTGTGAGGCAGTGACAGGGGTAATATTTGAAGACCGCTATGTGTCCCCCAGAATGTGTCTGGAAACCCTCTGAGTTTGCTATAGCTATTACTGGGAGTATAGCACAAAGGGTAACAGGGAGACAGATCCCTCCTCCCAGTCCAGGTTTTGTAGCAATCCTCATGTCCGGCATTTTCGTTTAAAATCATGCAGAGCACAGCAGGGTGTGTCTCAGTTGAGAGCCAGGCTTGGTGAAGCTAACACACGCCGTGTGAGCTGGGCTGGCTCTGTGTGGAGTGAACACAGGCCAAGAGTGTGAGCCTAGGAGAACCTTACACAGATCCCTGCGGTTAACGGGGTCCTAAGGTAACAAGACTTTTTGATGCAAAGAATTTGTCTATATGCACCGACTGTGATCCGGAAGAGACTTTGACAGTGGGAAATTGGGTCTATTTATGCTGCAACAATAAATAGACTGTTGGTGTGAACACGCTGCTGCCTCACTGCCTCACGTTTTTGCCCAAGCAACGCTGCTACCTCACATTATGGTGGAGAATGCGGGCATGGCAGCCTGGTTGCTAAGGGCAATGGCCTAAGAGGTACTTACCCGGAAAAAAAAAAAAAAAAGTTTTTTTTTTACTGACTGTTTGCGGTGGATCGGCGGGTCCACGAAGCCTACAGGCGTTGCAGCCTGGTTGCTAGGGGCAACAACCCAGTTTTCACATGTTTATGATCAAGCCTGCAAAGTTACAGTTTAACTCAGCAGCCACTATGGAGGATCTTGTAAAGCAGCTGGCCCAGGCTAATGCTCAGCAGCAACAAACCAATGTCCAGCTCCAGCGGGCGTTCGTTCAGCAACAGGAGACAAACAGCTTGTTGGCTAAGCAGCTTTCTGCTCTGCGAGAAGCGCTCCCAGCGGTAACTCCAGGTCATCCAGTCCTTCCTGCGGCCCAGGACAGAGTAAGGGCAGCACTTACGAGGATGAGTGCAGAGCATGACCCAGAAGCCTTTCTCTCCGTGTTTGAGAGGACCGCTGAGCGAGAGAAATTGTCTATCGACCGTTGGACTGATGTCGTGGCCCCGTTCTTGGTAGGTGAACCCCAAAAAGCCTACCTGGATCTCAGCACGGAGGATGCCAAGGACTATGGCACACTGAAAGGTGAGATCCTTGCACGAATGGGGGTTAACACTTATCTCCGGGCCCAACGAGTGAATCAGTGGTCCTTTGAGGAGGGAAAACCTGCACGCTCACAGGCCCATGTCTTACTGGACCTTGTAAAAAAATGGCTGCAGCCGGAGACCTTGAACCCCGGACAGATGATTGAGCGGGTGGTGATTGAACGGTTTGTGCGGACTTTGCCAGCCCCCATTCAACGGTGGGTGGGACAGGGGGACCCCGGTACCCTAGACCAGCTAGTGAATTTGGTGGAACGCTACACAGCTACCCAGGAGTTGGTCCGGGACTCTGCTTCACGGCGGGCACTCCGTAGGGACACGCCCCCTTCACAGTTGGTAAAAGACTCCCGTCCCTCCTCGGGTGCTGCCCCGTCTTCAGCCCTGGCAGAGAGTAAACCCCAGACTAAGGTCAGCAGGAGTCCCGGTTCCCCAAAGTCAGACACCCGAAACAGGGACACCTCTGCTGTTATGTGCTGGCGGTGCCATCAGCTCGGGCATGTGATGGCACAGTGCCCACTCACATCAGAACCCATGGACTGTCGGTACGCTCGCCGGGTATCAATGTATGCCCATACTGTTTGTACCGTAAGCACTGTTACTATGGGGGAGGAGCCCCATCTCTGCAAAGTACGTGTTAATGGCTATACAGCAGAGGCTTTGTTGGACTCAGGAAGTGTAGTGACTCTTGTACATGCCTCCTTGGTCTCTGGGGACAACCCTACGGGACATAAAGTAGGGGTACTTTGTATTCATGGAGACCTACATGAATACCCTATGGAAAGGGTCACCATTGCTACCTCGTGTGGAGAGGTTCAACATGAAGTGGGGGTGATGAAAAGACTTCCATATGCTGTTATTTTGGGAAGAGACTTGCCCCTGTTCTGGACATTATGTGGGAGGCGACCTAGCCCTCCGAGGTGTATGATTGAACCAGGCCCTGAGCCGGACGATCCCGACTCAGGGATACCTGCCGTAGGGGTCACCAGTATAGGGACAGAGTGTAACCCTGCCAGGTTCCCCCTAGAGGTAATGGCAGGAGAGGTTGAGCCACCCGAGGCAATCCCGGAGTTGAACGTGTCTCCAGATAATTTCGGAACAGCACAGCTCCGGGACCCCACATTGGCTCCTGGACGTGGAAATGTACAGGTAATTGATGGGGTACCCCAGCGGCCTGGTGCCAGGCTGGAAACTCCCTACATGGCTCTAAAGCGAGAGTTGCTCTATCGGGTTGATACAATCCGGGGGGAAATAATGGAACAGTTGGTGGTCCCTCAGCCGTACCGCCGTCAGACCTTGGAATTGGCTCATAACCACCTAATGAGTGGGCACCTAGGTGAAGAGAAAACGCGGGAACGCATGTTTCAGCGGTTTTACTGGCCAGGGGTCGGCGCAGAAATTAAGAGGTTCTGTGAGTCCTGCCCAGTTTGTCAGTTGACCGCACCAACGCACCGTTTCCGTAGTCCTCTGATACCTTTACCCATTATAGAGGTGCCTTTTGAGCGGATTGCTATGGATCTGATCGGACCCATTGTAAAATCAGCCCGTGGTTACCAGCACATCCTGGTAGTGATGGATTACGCGACACGTTATCCGGAGGCCATTCCACTACGTCACACCTCGGCGAGGCTTATTGCTCGGGAGTTGTTTGCTATGTTCTGTCGCGTGGGGTTACCCAAAGAAATCCTGACCGATCAGGGCACTCCCTTTATGTCTAAAATTACAAAGGAACTGTGCAAACTCCTCCAGATCAAGCAGCTACGCACGTCAGTGTACCATCCCCAGACTGATGGTCTAGTGGAACGTTTTAATAAAACTCTAAAGGCTATGTTGAAAAAGGTGGTCTCCAAAGAGGGGAAAGATTGGGACATGTTATTGCCCTATTTAATGTTCGCTATCCGCGAGGTCCCACAATCTTCCACCGGGTTCTCGCCATTTGAGTTACTGTATGGCAGACATCCGCGGGGACTGCTGGATATAGTTAAGGAAACTTGGGAACAGGAGCCCACCCTCACAAAAGCACAGTGGAATACATTATGGGTATGCAGGATCGTATCACGGCAATAATGCCCATTGTTAAAGAGCATTTGCTGGATGCTCAGGCAGCCCAAAGTACTCAGTATAATAGAAAGGCCTCCATCAAGTCTTTTAAACCGGGAGATCGTGTCTTAGTCCTAATACCTACTGCAGAAAGTAAGTTCTTAGCCAAATGGCAAGGTCCCTATGAGATCCGGGAGAAAGTGGGGGAAGTAAACTATAAGGTGTATCAGCCAGGTAGAAGAAAACCAGAGCAAATCTACCATGTAAACCTGCTGAAGGCGTGGAAAGACAGGGAATGTATGGTGGCTGACGTAACGTTGGACCTAACCTTTTCAGGTGCCTTGACAACAACAAAGGAGGAGTCCCCTGATGATGAATTGGGAGTGAGGATAGGGGATTCTCTCTCAAAACAGCAGAGACGGGAGTCTCGGAGGTTAGTGCAGCGAAATACGGATGTGTTCTCAAGCCTACCCGGCCGAACAACCGTAATCCACCATGATATTGTCACCGAGCCTCAAGTAAGGGTACGCCTGAGGCCATACCGGGTACCAGAGGCTCGTAGGCAAGCCATTGCGGAGGAGGTAAAAAAGATGCTCCAACTAGGGGTTATTGAAAAATCCACGAGCGAATGGGCCAGTCCCATTGTGCTGATCCCGAAACCAGACGGTTCTTTAAGATTCTGTAATGACTTCCGAAAGTTAAATGAGGTATCGAAGTTTGATATGTATCCCATGCCCAGGGTCGACGAGCTGATAGAGAGACTGGGACGGGCCCAGTACTTCACGACTCTCGATCTCACTAAAGGTTACTGGCAGGTGCCGCTGACAGAGGCGGCAAAAGAAAAGACCGCTTTTGTCACGCCAGGGGGGCTCTATCACTATGTCGTCTTGCCATTTGGTTTACATGGGGCTCCGGTCACGTTTCAGAGATTAATGGACATAGTGTTAGAACCCCATCAACCATATGCCTCCGCATATTTGGATGACATCATCATCTATAGCAGTGACTGGAGCACCCACTTATCTCAGGTACAAGCGGTAGTGGATTCGCTCAGAGCTGCTGGTCTGACGGCGAATCCAAGCAAATGTGCTATGGGTCTCAAAGAAGCCCGTTACTTGGGGTATGTGATAGGCAAAGGGGTTATCAAGCCACAAGTAAACAAAATCGAAGCCATTCAAAACTGGCCTCGTCCCCTTACCACAAAACAGGTAAGAGCCTTTCTGGGTATAATGGGGTATTACCGACGATTCATACCCAATTTTGCTGGACGGTCGGCGCCTTTGTCCGATCTTTTAAAAGGGAAGAAGTCGGTCATGGTCCACTGGAATACACAAGCAGAGGAAGCCTTTCAGGTGCTAAAGGTAGTCCTATGTGGTCAGCCTGTCCTTGTCAACCCTGACTTTCAAAAGGAGTTTATAGTACAGGCAGATGCCTCTGAGGTGGGTCTGGGTGCAGTTCTGTCCCAGGAGGTAGATGGAGAAGAGCACCCGGTCACCTATTTGAGTAGAAAACTCACCCCGGCAGAGAAGAACTATAGCATAGTGGAG
>NC_134354.1:717017024-717054524 GCF_048569485.1 Anomaloglossus baeobatrachus
AAACGGATGCAATGGGTCCGTTATTTCACAGGAATCAGCTAACGGATTCCTGTGAAATAACGGACACATTGCATCCGTTGACAACACAAAAATAACAGATGTGTCAAAACCACGCAGCAACGGACCCAGCGGATTCAACCCAATGCAAGTGTGAAACTAGCCTAAAATGTAAAGGGAAACTTACAAATGGTGAAAAAAACAATGGCGGTGAAGATGCCGGAAATGGGGAACAAAACTATAACACAAGCTAAATACTTCGAATTCAGTACAACTGGCGAAATTCTGTTTTGCAAATTTACCCTTATAACCCATGTCCCATGTAGCACACAAATGGGTGTTGAAAATATACAACAAGTAATAACTAAATGCCGTTTTTTACCTGTAACATCAGTGCATGGGGGGAGTGCACAAATATGGAGGGGTTTTCCTTTGGTGAGGATTCAAGGCAAAGCTGGGCGTCAGTGGCCTTTGCATTGTAAGTGAATGCTATACTGCTCGCGAGTTTTCCGTCATACAGGACTTGCTTGTGGTGCTCGGCCAAATGTATGTCACTCTCCGATTTAAACTTGAACGTACTCTGTATAAAGAGAAGCCAAAGTTAGAAAAGTAAACCGGAAAGTCACACTATGCACATGATTATCAATTTTACATCAAAACAAAAAGATGCTACATTTATTTTAATGGGAAAAAAAAAATCCAAGAGGGAAAACAGCAATTCTCAAAACCTTACATCATCGAATTAGGAAAAATAGAATGTTGGTTTCATTTTGAATAGTCACCTTTGGTCACTACTACTGTAGTGATGAGCGAGCACTACCATGCTCGGGTGCTCAGTACTTGTAACCAGTGATAAGCGAGCACTACCATGCTCGGTATTCATAACTAGTGATGAGCGAGTACTACCATGCTCGGGTGCTCTGTACTCATAACTAGAGATGAGTGAGCACTACCATGCTCGGGTGCTCAGTACTCATAACTAGAGATGAGTGAGCACTACCATGCTCGGGTGCTCGGTACTCATAACTAGTGATGAGCGAGCACTACCATGCTCGGGTGCTCGGTACTGGTAACTAGTGATGAGCGGGCACTACCATGCTCAGGTGGTCAGTACTGGTAACTAGTGAGGAGCGGGCACTACCATGCTCAGGTGGTTGGTACTGGTAACTAGTGATGAGTGAGCACTACCATGCTCAGGTGGTTGGTACTGGTAACAAGTGATGAGCGGGCACTACCATGCTCGGGTGTTCTGTACTCGACACTTGTGATGAGCATGCACTACCATGCTCGGATGCTCAGTACTCGTAACTAGTGATGAGCGAGCACTACCATGCTCGGTACTTTTAACTAGAGATGAGCGGGCACTACCATGCTCGGGTGCTCGGTATTCATAACTAGTGATGAGCGAGCACTACCATGCTCGGTACTTTTAACTAGAGATGAGCGGGCACTACCATGCTCAGGTGCTCAGTACTCGTAACTAGTGATGAGCCAGCACTACCATGCTCGGATAATCGGTACGTGTAACGAGCAGTTGGATGCTGGAAGATTTCCCGGAAAAATGCTTCTATTATGTGTGGGTACTCGAGTCGCGCCCATCCAAGCTTTTACCTACTCAATACAAGTACCGAACACCAGAGCATGGTAGTGCTCACTCATCACTAGTCACTACTCCTAAAACAATACAAATACATTGCTTAAAGGGGTAGTCCATGACTTAGGTGACCAATTTCAGACTGCTGGGAGTTTCACATCTCCACAGGTCAGCTGTTTGCAGGTCCTGAAGTGAAGTGAAGAAGCAAACAAGGTACAGGGCTGAGACACCACAGCTTGGTGCACCATGTAGTTACTATTGTAAGGTATTGAATCTCGGCCCCTATTGCAGTGAATAGGAGCAGAGCCAGAGTACCCATGAGGACTACTATACAGTGTACAAAGCTGTGGTGTTCTGGCTCAGTGTACTGTTTACTTCTAGCCACTGCAAACAGCTGATCTGTGGATCAAACATTAATCAGATCATCAATATCCAATGAAAGATAATGTCAGGGAAGAAAAGGGTCCGACGTGTCCAGTTTGGCACGGTTTATCCTCTAGATCACGGTGAGATAAACAGTGGCGTCTGCCAGGTACTCTTCTCATAGAGCAGGCGCTCCTGTGCACGATGGAGTTAGAAGAGATAGCTTCCGGTAGAACAATTGGCCAAATCATCACATCTTTGCACAAACCCAACTTTTTTTGTCCATTTTGAAAAAAATATTTTTACAGAATCCATTTTTTCTATCATTGGAATCTATGGAAAATGGATCCATTAACCGATTAGTATTTAGCCATCCGTTTTTTTGCTTACTGGATCAGATTCAAAACGGAAGATAAGTATTGATCTGGTAATGGATCAGTTTTCCATACACTTGTTAAAAACATGGATTCGGCAGAAATAATTTTTTTTTTTTTACAATGGACAAGAAGTTTTGTTTGCACAACTATTTTTGCCAATGGATTGCTGCTGTATCCATTGTAGCGGATGATTACTGGGCATGTGAACTTCTGTTATATTCTTTATAGAAGTCTGTAGGAGTTTTGGAAAAAAACAAAAACAGATGAGCATGTGGTCTCAAGAAATCACTGTTCTTCCGATTGGAGTCCAACCTTTGGGCCCAACCTAATTTATCAGACATTTGTGCATGACAAGCAATTTGGGTTTACCGATCAGCGCTGTAACAAGGTGTCTGTATTTGCAGTACTAAATTTATCAAAAAAGCTATGTTACTTATGTCTTAGGCTGCTTTCACACATCCGGTTTTTGCAGTGCGGCTAAATCCAGCTCTAAAACCTATGCAACAGATGCGGCGATAAAAACGCATCCTTTGCATAAGTTTTTACATGCGGCCCGTCCGGTTTTTGCCGGTTGCGGCACGCTACTGAGCATGCGCAGTGCAAAAAAACGCATGCAGCGGCCGGATGCGTTTTTTGCCGCGTCGCGCCGCATCCGGCATCCATAGGCATGCATTGGAAAAAGCGCCACATCGTTTTTTTTGCCGGACAAAAAAAGTGCCAGGCAACGTTCCATCCGGCCGCCGCATGGGCTAAATATGCCGCATCCGGCAAAAACCGGACTGAACGCAAGGCCATGCGGCACAATCCGGCACTAATGAAAGTCTATGCGGAAAAAACGCAACCGGCGGCAAAATAAAACGGTTGCGTTTTTTCTGCAAAGAAAACTGGATGTGTGAAAGCAGCCTTAGCAAATCCAACAAATCTGTTGCTACTTCTGTACACAATTTAGGGGTCTGCATTGTCTCTTTTTCAGAGAATGCATGCCATTTTCAGATCGTGCTGGCTCCCCTCTCTCTCTGTTTGGTTGTAGTTATGCTACAAATGTCTGGTGGCTGGTCACCACCATGCTATGCACCCCTGATCTTGGTTTGCAATATATTCCTCCTGTTGGTAGCTGTACACATTCAGTTGCCTCACCCTTTCCACAGGCATTGCTAATTAAGCACCATACTTAGATCTGGCCCGCCTTTATCAATGGTTGCTCTCTGGCACTGGGAGGGTCAGTTCTGATATAGTCCTGGTATGTGTAGAGCTTGCTCCACATGCTGGGACCTGGGCTGGCCTCTATCCACAATTGCCTCTTTTGCAACATAGAAGCGGTTATATATACAGGTTACAGGTATGTGTGCTCCGTTATGGTTCTGCTTTTAACTTTATCTAGGAGGCCGCATGGCACATGAAATACAGAATATAGAGTAGGACCCCCCTATTGAGATTTGCCGTGACGTTGGCAGGGGTGGCTCAAAGAATTGATCAATTATTTGCTAAAAATCTCATTTATATTACAGTACAGTTGGAATAAATCTGTGAATTTGCACTTTTTATATGATGCATGCCATTTTCAGATCGTGCTGGCTCCCCTCTCTCTCTGTTTGGTTGTAGTTATGCTACAAATGTCTGGTGGCTGGTCACCACCATGCTATGCACCCCTGATCTTGGTTTGCAATATATTCCTCCTGTTGGTAGCTGTACACATTCAGTTGCCTCACCCTTTCCACAGGCATTGCTAATTAAGCACCATACTTAGATCTGGCCCGCCTTTATCAATGGTTGCTCTCTGGCACTGGGAGGGTCAGTTCTGATATAGTCCTGGTATGTGTAGAGCTTGCTCCACATGCTGGGACCTGGGCTGGCCTCTATCCACAATTGCCTCTTTTGCAACATAGAAGCGGTTATATATACAGGTTACAGGTATGTGTGCTCCGTTATGGTTCTGCTTTTAACTTTATCTAGGAGGCCGCATGGCACATGAAATACAGAATATAGAGTAGGACCCCCCTATTGAGATTTGCCGTGACGTTGGCAGGGGTGGCTCAAAGAATTGATCAATTATTTGCTAAAAATCTCATTTATATTACAGTACAGTTGGAATAAATCTGTGAATTTGCACTTTTTATATGATGCATGCCATTTTCAGATCGTGCTGGCTCCCCTCTCTCTCTGTTTGGTTGTAGTTATGCTACAAATGTCTGGTGGCTGGTCACCACCATGCTATGCACCCCTGATCTTGGTTTGCAATATATTCCTCCTGTTGGTAGCTGTACACATTCAGTTGCCTCACCCTTTCCACAGGCATTGCTAATTAAGCACCATACTTAGATCTGGCCCGCCTTTATCAATGGTTGCTCTCTGGCACTGGGAGGGTCAGTTCTGATATAGTCCTGGTATGTGTAGAGCTTGCTCCACATGCTGGGACCTGGGCTGGCCTCTATCCACAATTGCCTCTTTTGCAACATAGAAGCGGTTATATATACAGGTTACAGGTATGTGTGCTCCGTTATGGTTCTGCTTTTAACTTTATCTAGGAGGCCGCATGGCACATGAAATACAGAATATAGAGTAGGACCCCCCTATTGAGATTTGCCGTGACGTTGGCAGGGGTGGCTCAAAGAATTGATCAATTATTTGCTAAAAATCTCATTTATATTACAGTACAGTTGGAATAAATCTGTGAATTTGCACTTTTTATATGATGCATGCCATTTTCAGATCGTGCTGGCTCCCCTCTCTCTCTGTTTGGTTGTAGTTATGCTACAAATGTCTGGTGGCTGGTCACCACCATGCTATGCACCCCTGATCTTGGTTTGCAATATATTCCTCCTGTTGGTAGCTGTACACATTCAGTTGCCTCACCCTTTCCACAGGCATTGCTAATTAAGCACCATACTTAGATCTGGCCCGCCTTTATCAATGGTTGCTCTCTGGCACTGGGAGGGTCAGTTCTGATATAGTCCTGGTATGTGTAGAGCTTGCTCCACATGCTGGGACCTGGGCTGGCCTCTATCCACAAATGCCTCTTTTGCAACATAGAAGCGGTTATATATACAGGTTACAGGTATGTGTGCTCCGTTATGGTTCTGCTTTTAACTTTATCTAGGAGGCCGCATGGCACATGAAATACAGAATATAGAGTAGGACCCCCCTATTGAGATTTGCCGTGACGTTGGCAGGGGTGGCTCAAAGAATTGATCAATTATTTGCTAAAAATCTCATTTATATTACAGTACAGTTGGAATAAATCTGTGAATTTGCACTTTTTATATGATGCATGCCATTTTCAGATCGTGCTGGCTCCCCTCTCTCTCTGTTTGGTTGTAGTTATGCTACAAATGTCTGGTGGCTGGTCACCACCATGCTATGCACCCCTGATCTTGGTTTGCAATATATTCCTCCTGTTGGTAGCTGTACACATTCAGTTGCCTCACCCTTTCCACAGGCATTGCTAATTAAGCACCATACTTAGATCTGGCCCGCCTTTATCAATGGTTGCTCTCTGGCACTGGGAGGGTCAGTTCTGATATAGTCCTGGTATGTGTAGAGCTTGCTCCACATGCTGGGACCTGGGCTGGCCTCTATCCACAATTGCCTCTTTTGCAACATAGAAGCGGTTATATATACAGGTTACAGGTATGTGTGCTCCGTTATGGTTCTGCTTTTAACTTTATCTAGGAGGCCGCATGGCACATGAAATACAGAATATAGAGTAGGACCCCCCTATTGAGATTTGCCGTGACGTTGGCAGGGGTGGCTCAAAGAATTGATCAATTATTTGCTAAAAATCTCATTTATATTACAGTACAGTTGGAATAAATCTGTGAATTTGCACTTTTTATATGATGCATGCCATTTTCAGATCGTGCTGGCTCCCCTCTCTCTCTGTTTGGTTGTAGTTATGCTACAAATGTCTGGTGGCTGGTCACCACCATGCTATGCACCCCTGATCTTGGTTTGCAATATATTCCTCCTGTTGGTAGCTGTACACATTCAGTTGCCTCACCCTTTCCACAGGCATTGCTAATTAAGCACCATACTTAGATCTGGCCCGCCTTTATCAATGGTTGCTCTCTGGCACTGGGAGGGTCAGTTCTGATATAGTCCTGGTATGTGTAGAGCTTGCTCCACATGCTGGGACCTGGGCTGGCCTCTATCCACAATTGCCTCTTTTGCAACATAGAAGCGGTTATATATACAGGTTACAGGTATGTGTGCTCCGTTATGGTTCTGCTTTTAACTTTATCTAGGAGGCCGCATGGCACATGAAATACAGAATATAGAGTAGGACCCCCCTATTGAGATTTGCCGTGACGTTGGCAGGGGTGGCTCAAAGAATTGATCAATTATTTGCTAAAAATCTCATTTATATTACAGTACAGTTGGAATAAATCTGTGAATTTGCACTTTTTATATGATGCATGCCATTTTCAGATCGTGCTGGCTCCCCTCTCTCTCTGTTTGGTTGTAGTTATGCTACAAATGTCTGGTGGCTGGTCACCACCATGCTATGCACCCCTGATCTTGGTTTGCAATATATTCCTCCTGTTGGTAGCTGTACACATTCAGTTGCCTCACCCTTTCCACAGGCATTGCTAATTAAGCACCATACTTAGATCTGGCCCGCCTTTATCAATGGTTGCTCTCTGGCACTGGGAGGGTCAGTTCTGATATAGTCCTGGTATGTGTAGAGCTTGCTCCACATGCTGGGACCTGGGCTGGCCTCTATCCACAATTGCCTCTTTTGCAACATAGAAGCGGTTATATATACAGGTTACAGGTATGTGTGCTCCGTTATGGTTCTGCTTTTAACTTTATCTAGGAGGCCGCATGGCACATGAAATACAGAATATAGAGTAGGACCCCCCTATTGAGATTTGCCGTGACGTTGGCAGGGGTGGCTCAAAGAATTGATCAATTATTTGCTAAAAATCTCATTTATATTACAGTACAGTTGGAATAAATCTGTGAATTTGCACTTTTTATATGATGCATGCCATTTTCAGATCGTGCTGGCTCCCCTCTCTCATTGTCTCTTTTTCATTTGTTAGAGGGCTGCTGCTTATTGGATCCCCGATTCCATTGGATTCATTGTCTCCTGCACAACCAGAGAACCTCATGATGATATTATCGGAATCGACTCTCCGGCATCTCAATAACGAGAATCATTCCCTATATAAAGCGGGGGTAAGTGGGCTGCACCTTTATCCGGTGTGTAGCACAGTGAGTTTTCTCATTTTATACTTTGCTTATCCAGCAATATTTACTCGACGAAGAACAACTCAAAGTAATTATAAAATGGAAGTCCCTCATCTATAATTTTGGAAAGCACATGAATTTACGAATCGGTGAAAATTGCAGCAGATTTATCATGCCGGTATAATGAATGCGACAGCTCCCTGGGCATAAATTAGCGCTGCGGCACCTTCATTCTCGTGATTAATGCGGGTCCAGAGGTGCGGCCCCCAAGGGATCACAAAGTGCCGGGATATTCTAGTGATATGTAATCACTTTATAATTAAGGAAGACTCTTCTCTTATAAAGCGCCTAAATACATAAACATAAAGCGACTTGTACTCCCTTTTTTTTTTTACACAATTTGCACCAATTGAAATGTATTTAGATAACCCTTATTGCACGTGTTCACCATTTCTGACCATATGCAGGGTACCAGGCATTAGACTGGTGCAACCATCCAAACTTGTGCTTTGCTTTTTGACTAAATATTCACACTGCCTTTGGGGTTTTGTGCACTACAAGAATGCTGCTAATTTTCTGCTAAAATGATGGAAAATCTGGAAAAAACCCCATTAGAATTTTTTGACTGCCGGATATGGCAAAAATGTTGCGGCACAATGCATCTGTCAACACGATCTATACCAATTTGGTGCTGTAGAGTGGAATTATAATGTTAAAAGGTGAGTTATACTTAGAAGTCGGCATCTTAGGCTATGTGCGCACGTTGCGTTTTTACCCGCGTTTCCGCAGCATTTTTAGCTGCAGCGTTTTTGCGCTAAAACGCATGCGTTTTTGTTTTCCAGCAAAGTCTATGGGAAAAGAAGAAATCCTGGCTGCACTTTGCTTTTTTTTTCTGCAGCGTTTAATTTGCATATATGTGGTCAAAAACCAAGCAGAAAAAGAAGCAGCATGTCAGTTGTTTTTACCATTTCTGCAGCGTTTCCTTAACATTGGAGTCAATGAGAAATGGCAAAACGCAACCAAAATCAACTTTCCTGAGTTTTTCATGCTTTTTACCTGCTTTTCCACTGCGTTTTTGGCTTCAAAAACGCATGCTTTTCTGGCATAAAATTAAAGGGTTATAATGTTCCTTTACACACACACAATAACCGAAAATTTAGATGCTAAAAAATAATAAACTTTACCTATTTTTCTGTTAAAATATGCATAACTGCTATTATTTCATTAAAATTGATAATTTCCATTTATTTTTTATTAAAAGTTAATTTTATCCTTTTTTTCTCTTTTTTCATTCTTTTTGACTATTCCAACTTTATTTCTCAGTGTCTTGATCTACAAAACGCATCTGCAGAAACGCAGGTGAAAACGCAGGTAAAAAGCGCTGAAAACACACTAAAAACGCTGTAAATACGCATGCGTTTTTAGCGCTAAAAAATGGTCAAAAGCCATTTAGTCAAAAAACCAAGGGAAGGAAAACGTGCAGAATAAACTGCAGGTACTCCTACGCAACGTGCGCACATAGCCTAAAGAAGCCTAAGGGCCTTCAGGCGCTGGATACAAGGCAAGTACACCCGGTACAGGAAAAAGATTTGCTGTGTGTTTAAAGGGACTCTCTGTCAGGTGCCTTTTGCCCTCCAACCCAGCAGCATTCACATCTCTATGCCAAACTTCCTTACCTGCCCTGCATAATGCTATTTACTAAAATCAATATTTAAAAAAAAGCATTTATAAAGTGCGCCGTTTCTCGGCTAATTAGGGCCTTCACCCATGGATGGGACGTTAGTTCCCCTGACTAGTCAGCCCTTTTTCCCCGTTATTACCCTCTGTGGATGTGACAACATGATTTCCATGATCCAGTGTCATTCCAGCTCCTGTTAATCTTGTGAATGCGCGGCTCATTTCGGGAGCGTCCGAGCGCATCAAAAGCAGGGTGTCCGCCTCCCGGCTTCAGAGAGGCACATTTTACATGATCGGAAGTTCAGACGCTTGTACACATGTGTATGCCAAAATTCCCTTCCTAAATAGCCCTGTATAATGCCATTTACTAAAATCAATGTTTAAAATAAACATTTATAAAGTGCGCTGTTCCGATTGTGACGCAGTAAAGGGCATGGTGGTTGATGGGAGCTATATCCCTCCTAGCATGTGCTCTGTGCACTGGTGAGCAGCAGAAAAAGGGTACGGTTCCACTTGCAAGAGACTCGTGCATATCTTACATCGCATCACCCGGCACGGCCTGCCTCTCTCCTGACGTGAGCGTTTCAGCTACATAGAAATAGATGCAGCTGACCCGCTCCTGTCGGGAGAGAGACAGGCCATGCCAGGTGATGTGATGCGAGATACACGTGAGTCTCTCGCAAGTGGAATCCTACCCAAAAGGTTAATCTCGGGCCTAGGCCTTCTCTGCTAGTTCAGGTCTTGAGGCAAGGGCTGATGAGAAGAGATGTATAGTCAGCGCAGCATTAAAAAAAAGGCAGCCAGAACTTCTCAGTGTGTGGGTGGTTGGGCTGGAAAACTGAAAGAGACCTTGTGGGGAAACCAAAGCTGTATGCACTGGGACTTATGCTGTGCTGAATGCCAAGCTGGACTTCTTCCTTTGTTTCTCTGTTCTAAAATAAGACTGTATATTTATGTTTTTTATTATGTGTGAATAAAACACTGACCCCCTTTTTGGACTATAAGGCTACTTTCACACATCCGGTTTGAGCCCTGCGGCTCAATCCGGCTGTGAAAACTATGCAACGGATGCGGCGAAAACACCGCATCCTTTGCATAAGTTTTTACATGCGGCCGGTCCGGTTTTTTCCGGTTGCGGCATGCTACTGAGCATGCGCAGTGGAAAAAACCGCATGCGACGACCGGATGCGTTTTTTTCCGCATCGCGCCGCATCCGGCTTCCATAGGGATGCATTGAAAAATGCACCGCAGCGGCCGGATGCGGCGCGATGCGGTGTTTTTTGCCGGAGCAAAAAACGTTGCAGGGAACGTTCGATCCGGCCGCCGCATCGGCTAAATCTGCCGCATGCGGCAAAAACCAGACCGAACGCAAGCCCCTGCGGCACAATACGGCACTAATGTAAGTCTATGCAAAAAAACCCGCAATCGGCGTTACAAAAGCCGGTTGCGGTTTTTCTGCAGAACGCCGTATTGTGCCGCAGAGCAAAAATCCGGATGTGTGAAAGCAGCCTAAACCGGTGTGTCTCTCTTGACTGCGTTCCTGCCATCGCCTACCAGAGCTAAATCCCCACACTGTGCTAATTAGGCATGTTACTATTTCATGAGGCATTGGTTCCCCAGACTAGTCGGCCATCTTTCTGTGTTATTATGCCCGAGGGTTTCCATGAGCCGGTGTCATCACAGCTCTTGGAAATCTTTCACATGCGCGGCTCATTTCGGCAGTGTCCGTGTACCTCAGAAGCGAAGTGTACGAGTCCCGGATTCAGACAGGCGCACTGTGTATGATCAGGAGAACAGCTTCTGAACTTCCGATTTTGTGAAATGCGCCTCTCTGAAGGTGGGACACATACACCCTGTTTTGGAGGTGCACTGATGCTGCCAAAATGAGCGCATGCGCAAGATTTCCAGGATCTAGGATGACTCTGTCTCGTGGTCATTACCCTGTGATGTCCACAGGGGTGTGATAACATGGAAGAAGGGCTGATTAGTCTGAGGAACCAACACCCCATCGAATAGTCAGGGCTCTAATTAGTCAAGGAACAACGCACTTTATGAATGCTTTTCTTAAACATTGATTTTAGTAAATATCGTTATATAGGGCTGGTTAGGGAGGGAATTTTGGCATACACATGGATTGCTGCCAGGTTGGAGGACATAGGGGTCCTTATGGGTTCCATTTAATTCCAGATGGAGCAAACAACAATCACAGATATTAACAAGCCGCTCATTTCTAACCGCAATTCCATCAGTGCTCGGCCCGACACGGTTTATATAGTCAGATGAACAGAGGCATTTTGTGCAGACTGTTTACACATGCATAACCAGCAGTATTAACAAATACCATTGGCCTTAATGGAAAGGCCTTCGAGGAGTGCGCATCACATGGATCATTAGCTCGGTGCACCCGGGACTTTCCACTAAGCCGTCAGCCTGGAATGAGACTATTAGGAACCGCGGCATACTACTATTTTAACTGTAAATACCTTCTCTTACCACTTTTCTTAACTTTTTCTTTGTGTCAAGAGGTAACACTTAATTGCCTTCATAAAATATCGCCAGAAATGACTGACACGGCTGCTGTGAAACGGTTTGCTGTCAAATTGTCCGAGCATGAACGGATAAGAGACTTCCATAAAGCAAGCTGTCATTTCCATTTGACATGGTTCTTTAAAATGTTGCAGACAGATGACAGCTACATGAAGACGACGAGCAAGACAATGAAAGTGTTTAATACCGGAGTTCATTGACTCGCATTGTGTTTGTCAGGAGCCAACATGCGGGAAGAGGGGAAGCTGCTCATTTCATCTCTACATTATCGCTCTGGAAGTATAGGAATAGCACCCGATGGCGAAGAAAAGGACAGAAATCGCTTTGCCGTCTCTCAAGTGGCTTCCTGGAACGCACTAGTCGAATGGCAACGAGTAATTCATTAGATGGATTCCGAAAAAGAAAATGGATTGTGATTCTTACTAGTGGTATTTCCAGCCATAATTATTGGAATGTATTATTGGCACGCTGCCCCCGGCATTTATTGTCAGGGGGTCCCCAACAACTCCCAAATATTATAAAGCCACAAATCCAATCCGCTGCGGATTGGGTTCCCCACGGATCTCTTCTTCCAGATGCTATTGTAACACATTGTAAATGAAGGGAAATATCCATTATTGTCCACAGTGGTCCCCACTGAGCCAGTAGACTCCATGGTGCTGGTGGGAGACCTTACTAAAAGAAAAACTTTAAAAGGGTTTTTCCCATCTGTAAGATCCTATCCCAATATGTAGTAGGTGTAATAATAATAATATTCGCAAATATCTCCAATTAGAAATGTAGTATAGTTCTCTTGATTAGCTATGTCCCTTACCTCATGTGCAGAGCATTGCAGCTTAGGCATCCATGGTTATGACCATATTCAACTTAAAGGGTTATTCCCATCTCAAAAATCCTATTCCAATATGTAGTAGGTGTATAAATAATAATAATAATAATAATAATATTAATAATAATAATAGCAAATACCTCCAATTAGAAATGTAGTATAGCTCTCCTGAAATAGCCATGTCTATTAACAAATGTGCAGGGCATTGCAGCTTAGGTAACCATGGAAACTACAACAATCAAGTTAAAAAAAGAGTTATTCCTATTGCTAAGATCCTATTCCAATATGTAGTAGGTGTAATAATATTAGCAAATCCCTCCAATTAGAAATGTAGTATAGTTCTCCTGATTCACCATGTCGCTTACCTCATGTTCAGGGCATTGTAGGACCTTAGGTATCCATGGTTACGACCAGGCATATGGACAGTTGCAAGTGGTCATAACCATGGATACACAAGATACAATGCCCTCAACATGAAGTAAGTGACATAGTAAATCAGGAGAACTATACTACATTTCTAATTGGAAGTATTTGCTAATTATATTATTATTATTATTATTATTATACTACATATTGGGATGGAATCTTGGAGATTGTAATACCCCTTTAACTAACTCACTGTATAAGTGGTCGTAACCATGGATACCTAAACTGTGACTATATGTGTAGTCGTAACCATGGATATCCAAGATACTGCAATGCCCTCAACATGAAGTAAGTGACATAGTGAATAAGGAGAACTTCAAATGGCTTTCGGGTGACAACTATTGAAAGAGAGAAGGCCGTTACAGTCAGTTGGTTTAGTATAAATATCAGAGCTTAATTGACCCAGTTGGATTTTAGAAATTTTGGTATCTAGGAACACTACCTCTGTATGACTAAAGGTGTAAGTGAAAGATAGTTAGTTGTTCCCTGACAGAGTTAAGATCGCTGATGAATGTTCTTTGACTCGCCATTGGCGAATATTACTCTTTGATCTGTTAAACTCTAGACATAATTGACCCGTGTATTCTATTTTTTTTATTTTGTCTTCTGACACTTGATATCTGTGTTCCCTCTTATATAATACTATTGTAAAAAATCACTTGTGTGAACAAACTTTGTAATTTTTTGTTGTTTTGTACTTCATTTTTCATAACAGACTCTGTGAATAAGGCCAGAGGCCGAAACGTCAGAGTAGAATATTTTTCTGCCATTTAGTTCATCTTCCTTTGCATGGCTTTTTGAATCTTGAATAAAATTTATACATTTTTTTGCAATTGAGTGTGCAGTGTAATTCTATATTTATACTAGTGGGATTTCCCCATTCATTAGCACCTCACCCTCCCTTAAAAAAGTGTGCACGCCCCTTTTTTCTAATTAAGAAGGAAGGAGGTGGGCGGGATGTTTACGTTTACGTTGTTTATGTTTTTCATCTCCGCCCCTCCGCTTCTATTGGCCGGCGGCTGTGTGACATCGCTTTGACGCTGAACATCCCTCCCACTTCAGGAAGTGGATGTTCGTCGCCCAAAGCGAGGTCGTCCAGAAGGTAAGTACTTGTGACGGGGGTTAAACGAGTTTGTGCGCCACGGGCAGCGATTTGCCCGTGACGCAAAAACGACGGGGGCGGGTACGATCGATTGTGAAATCGCACAATCGGTCGTCCCGTGTAAAGCAGGCATTACACCTACTACATAGTGGTATAGGATATTGGATATTGGAGATGGGAATAACCCTTTAAGTTGATTGTGGTAATAGCCATGGATATCCAAGCTGCAATGCCCTGCACATAAGGTAATAGACATGGCTATATCAGGAGAACTATACTACATTTCTAATTGCAGGCGTTTGCTAATATTATATTATTATTATTATTATTATACCTACGATATATTGGGATGGGATCTTGGAGAGGAGAATACCCCTTTAACTAATTCACTATATAAGTGGTCGCAACCATTGATACTTAATGCCCTGCACATGAGGTAGGAGACATGGCTACATCAGGAGGAAATATACTACATTTCTAATAAGAAGTATTTGCTAATATGATTATTTCGCCTACTACATATTGGGATAGGATCTTGTACACGGGAATATCTCTTTAATGAGTCCACACCCCACCAGAGCTCCATTCTATGGATAATCTGCACTGTGCCATATTACTTTCTCTGATCCAGAGGAAAGGCTTTGGTATGGGGAGGAAAGCTTCGCTAACCCTATGGCACCTGTAGCTGAGCGGTGACGTCGTTCACATAATAAACAGCACACTAATGTTCTGGTGAGTGCTTTGATCTGAAATGTTCTACCACCAGGCTGGGAGTTAAGTACCTTTACCAGCACATAACAAGCGTTACTTACACAGCATTGTCCGCATTATCTGCTTGTTAAGAGCAATGACTAGGTTCTCAGACAGAAAACATCTTATTATTTGTCATATTCTTTTTTTTTTTCTATTTGTACAGAAAACGAATGTGTCTGCGACGACTGAAATGATGTTGAAGCAAGAAGGAGGGTGACGGGAAGGTGACCGCTTATTCAAAAGGCAAAAGAGACACAATCAAGCGCTAAATGATTACAGCATAAAAGTAAAAAAAAAAAAAAAGCTTCAAAATAATAAGCTACCTCACCAGCCCTATACATAAAAGTAAGCATTTAAAGGATCCAGTCACCATAAAATGCAGTCGAATCCACGGACAGCATGTTATACAGCAGGGGGAGCTGAGCAGATTGATATATAGTTTTGGGGGAAAATATTCAGACCTTTAAAAATCAATGGGATTGCGCACATGTCCATGTTTTTGACACAATCCGTGTGGTACACACGTGTGTTCATGTGCTCCACACGTCAACATGTCCATCTCCTGCCGGCAGCATGGATGTAACACAGGCCACACACTGATGTGATCCGTGTGACATGTAACTAGAGGAAACACATGTCACTGAGTAATATATTTTTATACTTTCCTGTCTTCGGTGCTGCTGTTGCTTACGGGCCCGCTCATTATGTTCATGAATATTCACTGCACAGAACGCGGACCCAGAAGCAAGGGTGATAGCAGCGCCGGAGAAAGCAGCTCCGGAGACAGGTAAGTATACAAGTTTGTGCTGTCCGTGTGCTCACATGGATAGTACACGGAACACACATACACACACATACAAAGACGGACATGCTTATCTGCACCACAGACCATGCAGAACATTTGTTTTTTGCACGGACATGTGAAGGGGGACTTATAGAGCAAAAAAAAGAAAACACACAAAGTGAGGTGGAGCACAATTTTATACAAAGTACATGCTCACAGAATGATTATCAGCGGCTGCTAGGAAGCTCATTGATGAGTGATAAAGATCTGCCTTACAACTGATAAGGATAACAATGGGGGCATTCACCTTTTGTGTCTCCCCTATTTCCTCATAGACTATAAAGGCCCAGTCACACACAATGACTTACCAGCGATCGTGAAAACGATGCGACCTGATAGGGATCGCAGGTAAGTCGCTGGGAGGTCGCAGGTGAGATGTCACACAGTCAGACCTTACCAGCGATGCAGGAACAATACAGGTCGCAGTAGCCACCTGTATAACGATCTCAGCAGTCACTGTGACCCTGTCACACAGCGTCAGACACAGCGATGTGTCCTGCCCAGCAGGATACCGTCTTTGAAGAAAATGGACGATTCTGCAACGACCGGCGACCTCACAGCAGGGGCCTGATCTCTGGTAGATGTCACACATAACGAGATCGCTAACGGGATCACTACTGTGTGACAGAAACCGTGACTCAGCTGCGATTTCGCTAGCGATCTCGTTATGTGTGGCGGTACCTTTAGCTTACGAGCAGGGCCCTCACTCCTCCTGGTATCTTAATTTTGTTATTTTGTATTGTCTCATATTGTCTGTACATATCCCCTCTGAATTGTAAAGCGCGGCGGAATATGTTGGCGCTATAGAAATAAAACATTATTATTATTTACTAAGATTGTTAAATACCTCCAATTAGTAATGTAGTATAGTTTCTCCTGATGTAGCGATGTCTCTTACCTCCAGTGCAGGGCATTACAGCTTGGGTATTCATGGTTATGACCAAAATCAACTTAAGGCCCTGTGCGCACTAGCCGTTTTTACCCGCGGATTTACCCACGGTTTTGCTGCGGAAATTTCTTGAGAAATGTTTGAAATCTTTCTGCAGACATTTCCCAGCAAAACCTATGGGAAAAAAAAAATAGCTGTGCGCACGCTGCGTTTTTTTCTCAAGAAAATTCTTTGTGAAGATTTTCTTGAGAAAATGTGCATGCATGTCACTTCTTTTCCGCAGGTACCTGCGGAATACCCCCGGAATTTCACTCCATTCACTGTAATGTAATCACGAAATTCCGGGGGTATACCGCAGGTAGCAAATGATGTGCGGTATACCCCCGGTATACGATAATGCTCATCGCTGCCTGCGGTTTTGCAGGAAGTGATGTCATTATGACAGAAGAGGAAGCGGAGCAGAGAGTAAACACACACGTCACACTCCCTGGACGCCGCACCGAAGCACTTCCGTGTGACCTCCATCGAGTGCCCGTGCAGTCTGTGTCCCGCTCCAGCCCCGCCGCTGCCTGCCCTGCAGTGTGTCAGTGTCTGCCCGCAGTATCAGCAGCTTGTCATGCTGCAGCGCAGGCAGACACTGACACACAGCAGTGCGTGCAGCAACGGGGATGACGGGCGCTGCTGTCAGGAGGTGAGATGAGATCATTGCCTGCTGTGACGATCCCCTGCCTCCTGACGTCACCGCTGTCACTGCTGTCTATGCCAGCGGCCCGAGACTGTCACTGGCGGTGACGTTACGGGCTCTCGCGATACTGCGGAGAACGCGGCGAGCATAGAAGGCAGTGACAGCGCTGATGGCAGGACTGCAGGAGATCATCACAGCAGGTAATGATCTCATCTATCCCCCTGACAGCAGCGCTCGGCATCCCCTGCAAGTGACCTGGGCTGACCTATTGATGTTACCTCAGGTCACTGCATTACTCTCCCAGCCAATGGGGAACCTTCTGTTCTTCACTTACTGGGACAGTGACTATGGTATGGATCGTCGTGGGACCTCCCCCCCCCCTTATTGGATTACGCCGGACCCGGATTTGATTGTTCTTGTCAATAAATTGGTGAAAGAGGGAATGTGGGGAGTGTTTTTTCAAATAAAACTTTTTTTGTTGTCTATTTTTTATTTCTTACTGACTGGGTTTGTGATGTCGGGTATCTGATAGACGCGTGACATCACTAACCCCAGGGCTTGATGCCAGGTGACGTTACACATCTGGCATCAACCCCATATATTACCCCGTTTGCCACCGCACCAGGGCAACAGGATGAGTTGGGGCGAAGCGCCAGGATTGGCACGTCTAATGGATGCGCCACTTCTGGGGCGGCTGCAGCCTGCTATTTTTAGGCTGGGGAGTGTCCAATAACAGTGGACCTCCCTAGTCTGAGAATATCAGACCCCAGCTGTCTGCTTTACCTTGGCTGGTGATCCAATTTGGGGGACCCCACGTTTTTTGTTTTAAATTATTTATTTAATGTAAAATAACAGCGTGGGGTACCCTCTGTTTTGGATTACCAGCCAAGGTGAAGCTGCCAGCTGTGGTCTGCAGGCTGCAGCCATCTGCTTTACCCTAGATGGCTACAAAAGATGGGGGGACCTCACGTCCTTTTTTTTTTTTTAATTATTTATTTTTTTGGCTAAATTCAAGGCTATGCACCCTTTAGTGCCACATGAAAGTCACTAAAGGGTGCCAGCTTAGAATATGCAGGGAGGTGGGACATTATATAGGTCTTTCTCATCTATCTATCCATCTTTCCCTCTATCCATTATCTGCCTATTGATTATCTATCTATTATCTATATTATTTATTGCAGTTCAGCATAAAAATACCGCAGGGACCAACCTGCGGAAAATCCGCGGCAAAAACGCATGCGTTTTTCCCCGCGGTTTTCGTGCGGTTTTTTACCGCAGGTGCGGTAATCTTCAACTCCCAGAAGTTTCAAGAAATTTTCTTGAGAAAAATCACTTTTCTAGTGTGCACATAGCCTTAAGGGGTATTCTCATCTCCAAGATCCTATCCTAATATGTAATAGGTGTAATAATAATATTAGCAAATACCTCCAATTAGAAATGTAGTATAGTTTTCCTGATTCACTGTTGTTGCCATTGTATGTAAAGTGCTGTGGAATAAATGGCACTATGTAAGTGAATATATATTATTTTAAGTATTACCTCATGTTCAGGGCATTGTAGGACCTTAGGTATCCATGATTATGACCACACATATAGTCAGTTAGTTGCTAGTTGTCATAACCATGGATACCTAAGATCCTGCAATGCCCTGAACATGAAGTAAGCAACATAGTGAATCAGGAGAACTTTACTACATCTCTAATTGGACGTTTGCTAATATTATTATTATTATTATTATTATTATTATTATTATTATTATTATTATACTACATATTGGGATAGGATTTTGGAGATTGGAATACCCCTTTAACTAATTCACTGTATAAGTGGTCATAACCATGGATACCTAAACTGTAATGCCATGCACATGAGGTAGGAGACATGCTATTTGCTAATATTCTTACGCCTATTATATATTGGGATAGGATCTTTGAGACGGGAATAACCCTTCATGAGTCCACATATAGCCAGAGGTCTGTTCTATGGATAAACTGTACTGTACCATATTACTTTCTCTGATCCATTGGAAAAAGAAGTCTTTGGTATTGTGGAAGGAAAGCATAGCGAACCCTATTGCACTTTTAGCCGAACTGTAACGTCATGAGTATTCACATCAGTGTGACACATACCGGAGGTAACATGTAACTGAGAAATAAATGCATTTTATACTTGACCGTCTCCGGCACTGCTGATGCTTCTGGGTCTGCTCATTATGCTTATGAATATTCACTGCACTGACTGCGGACCTGGAAGCAACTGCAGCGTTGGTAACAGGTAAATATACAAGTTTGTGCTGTCCGTGTGCTATGCAGATTTTTACATGGATAGCAGCACGGAGGAACATACATACCTACACCACAAACTGTGTAAAATATTCGATTTTAGCAAAGATGGGTGACAGGGACGTTATTGAACTTTAACATAAGTCGGGTGGAGCACAATTCTTCAGTCTGGAACCCATGGACATCACCAAACGCTGGGTTTCCTCCTTCTTAATGCTTTGCCAGGCCTTTACAGCCGCAGCCTTCAGGTCTTGCTTGTTTGTGGGTCTTTCCGTCTTAAGTCTGGATTTGAGCAAGTGAAATGCATGCTCAATTGGGTTAAGATCTGGTGATTGACTTGGCCATTGCAGAATGTTCCACTTTTTTGCACTCATGAACTCCTGGGTAGCTTTGGCTGTATGCTTGGGGTCATTGTCCATCTGTACTATGAAGCGCCGTCCGATCAACTTTGCGGCATTTGGCTGAATCTGGGCTGAAAGTATATCCCGGTACACTTCAGAATTCATCCGGCTACTCTTGTCTGCTGTTATGTCATCAATAAACACAAGTGACCCAGTGCCATTGAAAGCCATGCATGCCCATGCCATCACGTTGCCTCCACCATGTTTTACAGAGGATGTGGTGTGCCTTGGATCATGTGCCGTTCCCTTTCTTCTCCAAACTTTTTTCTTCCCATCATTCTGGTACAGGTTGATCTTTGTCTCATCTGTCCATAGAATACTTTTCCAGAACTGAGCTGGCTTTATGAGGTGTTTTTCAGCAAATTTAACTCTGGCCTGTCTATTTTTGGAATTGATGAATGGTTTGCATCTAGATGTGAACCCTTTGTATTTACTTTCATGGAGTCTTCTCTTTACTGTTGACTTAGAGACAGATACACCTACTTCACTGAGAGTGTTCTGGACTTCAGTTGATGTTGTGAACGGGTTCTTCTTCACCAAAGAAAGTATGCGGCAATCATCCACCACTGTTGTCATCCGTGGACGCCCAGGCCTTTTTGAGTTCCCAAGCTCACCAGTCAATTCCTTTTTTCTCAGAATGTATCCAACTGTTGATTTTGCTACTCCAAGCATGTCTGCTATCTCTCTGATGGATTTTTTCTTTTTTTTCAGCCTCAGGATGTTCTGCTTCACCTCAATTGAGAGTTCCTTAGACCGCATGTTGTCTGGTCACAGCAACAGCTTCCAAATGCAAAACCACACACCTGTAATCAACCCCAGACCTTTTAACTACTTCATTGATTACAGGTTAACGAGGGAGACGCCTTCAGAGTTAATTGCAACCCTTAGAGTCCCTTGTCCAATTACTTTTGGTCCCTTGAAAAAGAGGAGGCTATGCATTACAGAGCTATGATTCCTAAACCCTTTCTCCGATTTGGATGTGAAAACTCTCATATTGCAGCTGGGAGTGTGCACTTTCAGCCCATATTATATATATAATTGTATTTCTGAACATGTTTTTGTAAACAGCTAAAATAACAAAACTTGTGTCACTGTCCAAATATTTCTGGACCTAACTGTATGACATGAAACCCATGAGCCCCTCCAAAACATTGAATGCTGGTCATGCATATGGCGCTCATTTAACTTTGATGCTCAAAGTGGCCACAGTCAGCTGCAATGCACATCTGGACTCTGGACAGCATACTGTATCTTGCTGCACGTTGTGCAGTATGGTAGGTGACACGTCGACGTAGGTCCTGCAATGTTGGTGGAGGGGTCGCATACACCTGCTGTTTGATGTGACCTCACAGAAAGAAGTCCAATTGGGTCAGGTCAGGTGAGCGTGGAGGCCACTCCACGCAGCCACCATACCCAATGACTTGTAGGAAGGTCTCCATGAGGTATTGCTTCACGTCCACAGCCTTGTGAGTTTTACACGTTCTAATCATAGCATTTCTGTATGCAAGGTGTCGATTCGTATTGAATTGATGATGCCCTACAACTTTGTAAATCACTTTTTTTTCTCTATCTCGTTCCGTTTTCAAGATAAAAATGCTAACTCCGTTGTTTTCCAGCAGGTGGCGCTATAGGTGGTTTCAGTGCGTAGCGCATGACTACTTTACTACACCTAGACACCACTTCTATGCCTATAGCTGCCGCCGTTCTCAAGTTAATGGCGGTGGACAAGGATATGGGACAAGGATATGGGTGGACTCACTGTATAGCCGCATAATCCTCAATTTAACATTTTCAGAGTCCAGCTAGACCTGGCTAACTCAAAAAAGAGGAAAAACGTTCAAAAAGGATTATTATACAGACAATGTTGCATGGATTTTCACGGTAAGAGGACCAGTGTTATGAGGTCTGGTTGCCACTCTAATACAGTTTATATTGTGAAATTTGGCAACAGATCCACGTTACCATCAACATGGGTAGAAACGAATTCTAAAAATGTTTATTTCTATCATTTATTTACTCAATGTTTTTCGAACAGTAATGAATACAGTGGTACCTCGTTTTTCGTTGACATCAGTTATCGTTTGTTTCGGTTTTCGCTGATTTCTTGCACTAAAAATTTGCTTTGGTTTTTGTTTTGTCTGCATGCCCACATAACTACGCTGCTTATTTTGAAACAACAAAGGGTGTGATCCACGCATTCTCCTGCTCTGTGTGGCATTCCGTGATTATCACCCCAAGCGTCCGTTTCAAAATGTAAGAGAAAATAATTTTTTTATTCTTTATATTAGTGTTTTATATTCATTTTATATTCATTTCTTATTGTTTTTAGTATTAGACACGCTCTATAAAATTAGTTTTTTGTATGTATTGTAGAGTGTCTAATTAATTGGATTTACATTGATTCCTATGGAAATAACTGCTTCGGTTTTCATCGGCTTTGGTTTTCATTGATTGTATTCAGACGGATTATCAACGAAAACTGAGGTATCACTGTATATTGTGAAACATTCTAACAAAATCTTTATACTTGGAAAATGGAGAGCTACAATCTGCTTTTCTGTACCATGCTGGATATGGCCACAGCAGGAAATCGCAGCGCGATATTAAATGGAAATTGAAATACAGTAGAACCTTGGATTAAGAGTAACTTGGTTTGAGAGCGTTTTGCAAGAAAAGTGTGATGCCCTGGACTAGCCAGGTAGTCCCCCGTACTACACCTGTCCCCCAAAAAGGTGTCATGGGTCAACCATTAAAACCTAGTCACCTCCCTCAGTGCTTGATGAATACACCAGGGGGCGGAGCTAGGCAGTTGGCCACGCCCACCGAGGAGTTCAGAGGGCCGGAGGCAGGAAACACAGTGAGTTGAGTTCAGTTTGAGTAGTGAGTGAGGAGTGAAGGAGTCTGACAGGTGCCGGGGTTGGAGCCCGGGCACCTTTGACTAGGAGGCAAACGGTGGCCTTAGCCTGCAGGAGCCGGGAAGACGGCTTGGTGGAACCGTGGTGGACCGGGACAGGTTAGTGGCCCGCTGGTACCGACCCGGGGAACAGACTCAGAAACCGAAGCACACAGGAGGGTACTCAGACCCTGAAACGAGGTCCAGAATCCACTAGACTGCGTTAATTAACTGATTGCGGTCTGGACTATAGGTCCTTTCCCACCCAAGTCCCGACTGAAAACAACAGCCCACCGAGGGGGATAGAAAGCCACCGCACAGGCAGAGAGATCCCACGGGCCAGCGTCTGCGAGCAAAAGGGCTCTCCCGACATACACAAAGCCGGGGAGCGGACTCCCGTTGCTGAAGCGCAGACAGTCCACAGTTACACAACACTGTGCAGGAGAAAGGCCAAGAGCACCGAACTCAGTGTGGGACCAGACGCAGTCGGCTGCGGGCACCGACCACCATCAACTTGGTTTACCAGAGACTTGTGTGTGTCAATAACAGGGAGTACAACAGTGCCATCCGGCCGCACACTGCCCTGCACCGCCCAGCTACCTCCAACGGGTCCCTGGGCCACTATCCCTGCCCACGGAGGGGTTAACAACTTGCTGCATAAACATCTCCCCCGGGTGCCCCGTAACTGCAGCGGTGGTGTTTACCTTCACCTCATCCAGTGGGTGGCGTCATGAACTCAAGAGCGGCTCTGGCCGTGCACCTACCTAACCCTCACCAAAAGCGCCAGCATCCCCTTTCAGAGCGAAGTGACCCCGGGTCCGGAGGCGCTCGAGCCACCCACCAACGAGCCCGGATCCGAGCGGCTCGGCTGCAGCCGAGCGTGGGGCAGTACACAAGCAAAGCTTTTTACAACTTTGTAACTTGGTTTAAGAGCAATGCTTTGCAAGAAGAGCAAATACTCACTGTGCACACTTCCGATTCCGTCCTTTCACCGCGCTCTGACTCGCACTGGAGGTGACTTTCTGTACATATGTACTGTATACAGTATACCATTGTACAGTATATACTATACAGCATGTCTATCAATTTGCATTTGTGGATATAGTATTGTACTTTCTTCCTGTTAACCAGTACAGCACATTACTTATACTGTACCTGTCGCACACCAACAAACTTACTGTAAGCTAAAGTGCAGTTTAATTTGTTTTTATGTTTTTTACTCTACTGTACAGTATTTTGTATTCGTGTACTGTAATAATTTTATATGAATACAGCACATTATTTTGTATTACTGTAATGTGTATAAATACTGCAAATATTTTTGTGTTGTGGAACGAATTATCTGTGTTTCAATTATTTCCTATGGGAAAATTCGCCTTGATATAAGAGTAACTTGGTGTAAGAGCTCACTCCCGGAACCAATTATGCTCCTAATCCAAGGTTCCACTGCACCCGCCACTTATCAGGGGCCAGAACAAACCGCATTTGTCTTACAACATATCAGATGCGGAGAAGACTATCAGACTTATCGTCCTCTCTCGCACAAAACAATCATTGGTAACCGGAACGCCCATAGCGATTTCTCTCTGTTATTGAAAGAGGATGGAGGATATAATTCATTCTGAGTCACAAGCACGAAGCTGAGCTGTAGAGATATATATACGGCCCGTCAAGCGGTGCGGTCTGAAAAGGGAAGCGATTTCTAGCATTGCTCTTGTGTTCTATTCCTTTGAATTCATCGGCTGCAATACCAGATACAGCCCATGGAAACGCGTGGTGCGGTTATATTCTAGGAACTGCTTTTTACACACATTACATATGATAAGCATTGATTAGGCGAGCAGGTCACATTTGTACTTTACTGCACTCTACCCAGAGAAAACACATGAATGCTCAGCCAAGTTGATCGCTCATGTGTTTGGGGGAATAGGGGAGGTTAGCTGTCAGTCAAATGAGCATTCAGCTTGCAGTGTTTAATGGCGACTGACCATCTTAAGTCTTTCTCAGCTTCTCTGCTTAAAAGGGGGTTTTCATCAATTAAAATGATGGATAAATGCTCTTTAGTAGGCGATTAGTAAGTTAGCTAAACCAGCCCCCTTCTCCAATACATAGGGAAAGAGTGGCGACCAGTGGATCAGGGAATCTAGTGCCAAAGCATCGACAAATAGATCGGGGCATTTACGGCCAGAGCGTTGACCAATAGATCGAGGCATCTAGGGCCAGAGCAGTGACCAATAGATTAGGTAACATAGGGCCAGAGCGGTGACCAATAGATCGAGGCATCTAGGGCCAGAGCAGTGACCAATAGATCAGGTAACGTAGGCCAGAGCGGTGACCAATAGATCGAGTCATGTAGGGACAGAGCGGTGACCAATAGATCAGGTAACGTAGGGCCACAGTGGCGACTAATGAATTGGGGCAAAGAGGGTCAAGGTAGCGTCCAATGGATCAGGGCAAATGGAGCCAAGGTAGCAACCAATGGATTGGGGGAACTATAACCAGAACAGCATCCAATGGACCGTGGCATTTAGGGCCAGAGATGCGACCAATGGATCAATCATTTAGGACCATTGCAGCGACCAGTAGATCAGGGAATCTAGGACCAAAGGGGTGACCAAAGGATCAGGGCATTTAGGGCTATAGCAGCAACTAATGGATGGGGCATTTAGGGCCAGAGTAGCGACCAGTGAATCGGTGCATCTAGGGCAGGAGCGGTGGCCAATGGATAGGGGCATTTAGGGCCAGAGCAGTAACTATTGGATCAGGGCATTTAGGGTCAGAGCAGCGACCAATGGATCAAGGAATCTAGAACCAGAGCAGTGACCAATGGATTGGGGCATTTAGGGCCAGAGCGGTGATCAGTCAAACAGGTAATCTAGGGCCAGAGCGGTGACTAATAGATTGAGGCATTTAGGGTAAGAGCGGTGACCAATGGATCAGGGCATATAGGGCCAAGGTAGCTAAGAAGTGAATCGGGGGAACTATAACCAGAGGAGCAACCAATGGCTAGGGGCATTTATGGCCAGAGTAGAAACAATTGGATCAGGCAATATAGAGCCAACTCAGTGGATTGGAGTATGTAGGACCAGAGTAGTGACCAGTTGATCACGGGAATCTAGGGCCAGAGCGGCGATCAATGGATTGGGGCATTTAAGGCCAGAGCTGTGACCAGTGGATCAGGGGATTTAGGGCCAGAGTACAAACCAGTAGATCAGGGCATATATTACCAAAACAGCGACAAGTGGATTGGAGCTTCTAGGACGAGTGTAGCAGCCAGAGGATCAGGGCATCTAGGGCCAAAGTAGCAACCAGAGGACCTGGGCACTGCAGATTAAAGTACTTTATTTGCAATTTATCAAGCTCACTATTTAACAATTAGCCTTAATTAAAAAAAAAAAGGAAACCCATTTACAATTTGATTATAATTGAGAAAACAGAGTAAATGTATAACAAGTCTAAGAAATTGGCAGGAGATGGGAAGAGGACTCGCATGGCCAGACATGAAGCGGAACTAATGCTCTTTCTACCCGAAGGAGGGAAGCGGAGGCTCTACTATAATTGAGCACTTTTATATTTTACTTTTCAGGCCATGATGTCTCGGATGCTAATAGGTTATTAGTTTAAACATTTCATTTCTTTCTTTTAGGCTCAGTACAATCTATATTTAACTGGAAATAAAAAGACATCAAACAATTTAAATCTTTTCCCCTTTTTCTTTTGCCAACTGAACCAAGAATGTCATATTTAATCATGTTAGGAATTTTCTCCCATTGGTTTTGTTGGCAGATTCATTTGGTATATACTCCCAGCCAACCAAGTAGACTTAATGAATTGCATAGTTGCTACAGGGTTTGATACGCATGGATCGGAAGATTTAAGGTCATTTAATGTCTCAATTTAATTCATTAAATTCTTTTAGAACTCAGGTACTTTTTCAGGATACTTTTTCCAATCTAATTACCTATTGCAATAAACCCTCTGTTTTAACAAAAACAGTAAAAACATTAAAATTATTAAAATGTATAAAAATTTTGAATTTCGAGAGTTAGGTTTTTTAATACAAAGAAAACAATGCTATATCCACAGAATATTTTAGTTTGGAAAACAAAAGGTTTTTTGGAACTTGACTCTAAACCTGCCATATACTAAGATGTAAAGGACGTCTGTAGGCACAAAATGACTGTTCAAACCAAGCACAAGTGCTCAGAGCACTTTCCTACTTGCTTTGTTTTTTTTCCATGTCTGCCCTTCTCGTTCTTCATCGGGAGCTCTGGCTTTACAGGAGCCAGAGGAAGATGGAAAAAAATATGGTAAACAAGTGGGTGGTAAGGTGCATTGAACTGTTTTGGCTGTCACGGGTCACAGACACTCATGTGGTGTCTGGCAATAGAAGGTCACAGGGTTTGGCTGTGCAAACTGCTCCCTGATCTTTTATCATTCCTGCTTGATGTATTTGGTACCCTATGTATCTCCTCTGGTTTATTTTTATCCCTTTCCCTTTAGGACCCTGCGGAGTTCCTGATCCTTTCATATTCTTTTCATCAGCACTTCCTAGGTGTCTAAATATACCCTTATTTTCCCATACTCAGTGCTGGTGATAAGTCAACTACCCTTTACAAGGGTAGTCTTCAGTTTTGTCTTCAGTGCAAGCAGTCGGCTTGCATTCTTCTGGTGTAACCTGATTGTTGTTTGCACTTCCTCTTCCTGAGGCATCTGGAGAGAAGTTGTTTTGTTTCCTTGTTTGTTATCTCTGTATGTCCTTTAGCGCTCAGTGGAGTTGATGAAGAGCTCATCCCATCTACTCCCTACCTAGGGCCCAGACTCCGATATCCTGCTCAGTACATTGGTAAGGAACCTATCTAGGGTGGGGAGGGAATCCAGGGCCCAGAGGTAGGTTTGGTCAGAGGTCACCATCTCTCACTTCCCTAGACACAAGGTTTCCCTTCCCTTTCACCGTATGCTGGGTACTTCCCTGTATATAGTGTGAAAATGTCCATAAAAGGGTGCACCAGGCACCTTTGCTTTGTTTGAACTTATAATTTATGTTGATAAATTCTCTTATAGCAAGGTGTTCAACAAACCTGACAAAAAAAAAGTTAGTCTGATGAATTCCATCCATCACCCATTGGCACCTTACTGGATTGCTGTGACAATCATTGTATTGAATTGGTAAATTGAACAAAAGGTGCGTTACATGAGATTTCAGTTATGAATGCGAGCAGATTGACATTATAACAAGTTGATCATTTGGTCCCCAAACAATTTGAATATTGTCGGCAGCACATTCCCTGTTCATAGAGATGTGCTGACGACAAAGATATTAAACAAAATGAGCTGCACGCTAAGGTATTTCTTTAGGCCAGCATAAACGATGTAATCAGCCAATGAATGTTTGCTATTCTTTTTTTTTTTTGATGGGTTGTTCCTTGCCATGTTTCCATAGCCAAAAGGTAAAGAATGAGCATTCTTATGAAAGCTCATTCAGCTAATTACTAGATCATCCAAAAGGGTCTTATTTGAATGTAATTCAAGAGTAGATTAAAGTGAACCTGTCAGGTGCAATATGCACCCAGAACCACGAGCAGTTCTGGCTGCATATTGCTAATCCCTGCCTAACCATTCAAGCATCTAGTAGCATAAATAAAGAGATATTTAGAAAAAGTATTTCTAAAGATCCTTTATGATATGCTAATGAGGCCAGCGACTAGTTGCAAGGGCGTTAGTTTCTTCGCTCATTCCGCCCTCTTAGCATGTTCGCATGCACGCAAGGGCGTGCGAACATGCTATTCAATGCTCATTTCCCAGCGGCATCATAACCGGTGACACGCATGTACCTGCATCCGTTGCACTGGCTCAGAACATTGGGCGTAGGGTCAGAAGTCCTTGGACTTTCGGCCATGTGCACTACACCAGTTTGAAGCTGGGAAGCGTACACCCGACTTCATAGTGTGCATGACCGGAAGTCCGGGGACTTCTGATCATGGGCACTGAGAATAAAACCAACATCGGCCGCGGTGACAGCAGAGAGGTGAGCAACCATGCCTCTGATGCTGCGCATTCATTAGCATGCCCACAGGTGTGTGCTTACATGCTAAGGGGGCTGACTAGCCGAGGGAAGTAACGCCCTTGCGGCTAGTCCCTGCGCTCATTAGCATATTATAAATGATCTTTAAAAATACGTTTTCTAAAGATCTCTTTATGTATGCTACTATAGGCTGGGACTGCTAGGCAGGGATTAGCAATATGCATCCAGAACTGCTCGTGGGCCTGGATGCATGTTGGACTTGACAGGTTCCCTTTAAGAAGGGGCACATCTGTACATGTGATTAGATATCTTATTGAGAGGAGCAACAGCAATAACGCTGACATTGTAATGAGATTGTATAGCATTCATTCAACTGAAAAAGACAGTAAGAAGCAGCATTGTATGAAAGCGGCTATTCGTTGCGTTCAGCCAGCGATGTCAATAGTCTTTTTAGCAATTGGCTGACAATAGCTGACAAAGGTTTCTTTTCACACTATATTTCCGTTGTGTCTTTTTCAGTTGGACATTATCACAATATACAGTTTACCATGAGTAATGCAGTAGGAGTAATACATCTAGGCCAGAGTAATTGTAATTGTTGCATATACATTAAAATAGAAATATACTCGGGACTATAGAACATGAGAAGGATAAAATCCTGTGATGCTATAAATCACTTGTAAGGCCACATCTGGAATATGGGAACCAGGTTTGGGCTCCACATTTTAAAAAGGATATTCAAATGCTAGAGTCCATTCAAAGGAGTGATGTCTGCCCGGGACTTCAGTCTCATGCTCGGGACCACAGTCTCAGGATGACAGCCACGGACAGACTAGAGGCTAGTCGCCCATTCAGCAGTATCCCGAGAACCCCAAAACCCTTTCACCCCTTGTACAGGTACTGGAATTACTACAGGGTCCAGGAAGTTGCTGCCTATGGAAGGCTACAATCCAGAGAAGAGTAGTCAGGCAGGGTCAAATCAAAAAGAGATCAAATCGGCAGGCAAGAGATTAGTAGGGAAATTAGGCTAAGGTCAAACCGGACATGGCAGGGACTACAAAAACAGCAGGCAGGAGAGTCATCAGAGAGCAGGCAGGGGTCAAAACACGGGAATCAATAATACAGAGAAACGTATGAACCAGACAAGCAGTAATACCTAGACTATATCTGGCGGCGATGAGCAGACTGGAGGAGGGTGTGGAGACTTCCCATTGGCCATGGCTGAAAAGGTGGTAACTTCAGCTGCAAGGCAAACGCCACCACAGTCAGCAAGTGGTACTGCAGGTCCTACTGAAACCCAGCTTAATGGATAACGGACCCTGCTCCCACCAAAGCCACTGGTACTGACTCCTCCCCCATCACCAGTACTGCCCACAGCGGAAATACGGCCACGCCTGGTGACTGATCCAGAAGTCGCAGGAGTGGACTCTGGTGGAGACATTAAGCTTTTTCAGCTTATAGAAAAGACGTCTTATTTGAGATCTCATTTATATGTATAAATACATGTGTGGTCAATACAAGGAACTGTCACATAAGTTATTTCTTCCAAAGACAATACTAAGGACCAGGGGGCACTCACTGCGAGAGGATGAAAAGGGATTCCGGCAGCTAAATAGGAAAGGGTTCTTTACAGTTAGAGCAGTTGGACTGAGGAATTCCCTACCACAAAAGGTAGTAATGGCATACACGATAAGAGCATTTATGAAAGAGCTAGACACTTTTCTCACAACAAATGGTATTGTATTTCATCAATATAATCCAGTGATAGAGTATGTATAACTGGTGGAAAAAGGTTGAACTTGATCAGAACTATAGAAGAGCAGTTGTGTGAAACGGTTCATCGTCTGACCAAATCTGCACTTGTCTGCATTTTGTCTTCTCCTCCCCCCACTCCTTCCTTGGCCTCCACTGAGAGGCGAATTTTAATATGTTGCAGTAAAAGAAGATTTTTATTCACTGGAAAGGAGTGCCATGGATTTCATTCTATGCTGTTCAACTTGATGGAGCTCTGTCTCTTTTCAACCTACAGAACTATGTAATGACGTGCTATCTTGACAACAGTTCAGTTTAGTCGTATTAGTCAACTTTAAAGGGAACCTGTCACCAGATTTGGTGACTATAAGCTGCGCCCACCACCAGTGGGCTCTTATATACAGCATTCTAACATGCTGTATATAAGTGTATATAAGAGGTCAGGCCGCTGTGTAGAACGTAAAAATCACTTTATGATACTTACCTAAATGGTCAGTACGGTGAAGATGGGTCAGATAAGTGTCTCCGTTCTCCAGGTACGGCACCTCCTCTTTCGTCCATCTTCATCCTCCATCTTCTGAAGCCGAGGGTACATGACACGTCCTACATCATTCACACACGCCGGCATTGAGGTCATGCGCAGGCGCACTTTGATCTGCCCTCATCAGGGCAGATCAAAGTATTATAGTACATCTGCACAGGACCTCAATGCATTTGATAATCTTCAGATTTCGTCATGTCTTGCACACAGTCAAGGCACCCAGTGCCAAAGACAGCAGAACAATCCCAAAACATCTTTGACCCTCCACCATATTTGACTGTAGGTATTGTATTCTTTTCTCTGTAGGCTTCATTCCATTTTCGCTAAAACAGTAAACTGACGCGATTTACCAAAAAGCAGCACCTTGGTCTCATCTGTCCACAAGGCCTGTTCCCAGAAGGATTTTGGGTTGCTCCTGTACATATTGGTAAACTGCAGTGTGGCTTTTTTTATGTGTCTGTGTCAGCAGTAGGGCTTTTCTGGTTTTCCTGCCATAGCATTTCATTCAAATGTGGACAGTTAGTTCACACTGACACTGTTGCCCCCTGAGCCTGCAGGATAGCTTGAATTTGTTTGGAACTTGATTGAGGCAGTTTTTCTCTGTCGTCCACATCTAGGGAGATTAGCTACAGTGCCATGGGTTGTAAACATCTTGATTAAGTTGTGTACTATGGACAGAGGAACATCATTATCTCCGGAGATGGACTTGTAACCTTGACATTGTTCATATTTTTCAACAATTTTGGTTCTCAAGTCCTCAGACAGTTCTCTTCTCCATGCTAAGTGTGGCACATACAGACATACAATGAAAAGATTGAGTCAACTTCTCTCCTATTTATCTGGTTTTAGGTGTGATTTTCATATTGCCCATACCATTTACTTGCCAAAGATGAGTTTGAATGAGCAATGAGATGCTTGAAACAAAGTTGTCTACCCACAATTTTAGAAAGGAGCCAAAAATGTTGTCCAAAAATTTTTGGGGGTGTGAAATTATGTCCAATTTGCCTATTTTCACCTCTGTTTTTTTAGTGTTTTTCCAATACATGCAAAGGAAATACATAGGTGTATAACAAAACATGTGTAATTACAAAACTTTTGTGGGAGAAATATTTAATTTTCATGAACAATTTCAAGGGTGCCAACAGTTTTTGCCATGACCGTATGTATAAAACACGCATTACTATAAGACACACCAAGATTTGTAAGACAGAAAAGATTAAAAAATGTTAATATTAGAACTACTCTGGTGATATACAGATGTGGAGGGGGTAATGTTCGTGGTTAACTGTTGTGCTCGTTTCTTGGTGTTCTAGGGAAGAAAAGGTGGGGGTAATGATTTATTCTAAACTGGTAGTAAGTATATTAGTAAGGTTGTACGAAAACATAAAGGGCATTATATACTGTCCCCAACAGTGACTTAAAGTCCCAATACACTTTCCTTTGATTGTTTTATACCAAACGTCATAACGAGCACAAGTATATTTATTGTAGAATCAACTATGTACCCAGTGGCTTAGGGTACTTTCACACTTGCGTTATTTTCCTTCCGTTACAATCCGCCCTTTTGGGAAACAGCGGAATCCGTTAACGGATTCCGCTGTTTCCCATAGACTTGTATGGTTGACGGATTGTACCAAAAGGACCTGCGTTGCTTCCGCTGGGCGACGCTCCGTTGCTTCCGCCCAGCGGGAGGATCGTAGCATATAACATTGTTTTGAGCAGCGGAATCCTCTGGATTTCACTGCGCATGCTCTTTTGATTTAAAAAAAAAAAAAAAAAAAACACTTTATTTTGGCTCGCGGTGGCCGAACGTTCAGCTGAGCGCCCGGCCGTCAGCAAGCGACAGCGCTCAGCTGAGCGACCAGCCGCCGGCATGCCCGGCCGCCGACAAGTAACAGCGCTCAGCTGATCACCGGCGGTCGGCTGCAGGGAGCGATCAGCTGATCACCCGGCGGCCGGCTGCAGGGAGCGATCAGCTGATCACCCGGCGGCCGGCAAGTGACAGTGCTCAGCTGATCACCGGCGGTCGGCTGCAGGGAGCGATCAGCTGATCACCCGGCGGCCGGCTACTGGGAGCGATCAGCTGAACACCCGGCGGCCGGCTGCAGGGAGCGATCAGCTGAACACCCGGCGGCCGGGAGCGATCAGCTGATCACCTGGCGGCCGGCTACTGGGAGCGATCAGCTGATCGTTCACTATAGTCTGCCGCTGGTAAAACCGGAATAAAAAAAAAAAAAATCAAAACGAATTGCGTTGTTTTGCAGCATCCGGTGTGCCACTATATGCAACACATCCGTTGCATCCGTTACACAACGCAATGCAACGGATACCGATCAACGCAAGTGTGAAACTAGCCTTACACGTGTCATATCTTTCATTTATACCACTTAAAACGCATTATACACAATTTAGCCAGCTGTACACTGTAACAGACGTTATTCTACTAATTTCCATATTATTAAAGGATGCCTATTGCAGATTTTATAGCAAGCGGTGCCGTGCAACACTGATTTTCTATGCCCTTTGTAACCACATATAAATGTAAGCAAACAAGGAGGCATCAGATATGAATTCTATATGTTGCACAGAGAATGGAAATGCAGGAGATCGGCTTTTATGTGGGACACAGACCCTTCTGTTAAGTGTAAATCACCTTGCTATCTAGTGACAGTTTTATTTTTCCTCAGCCTGTGCACCGAAGATTCATTCTATTAACCCTCATGTGGACATAGGCTTTCCCTAACCTGCCAGCAAGCTCAGCTCAGTCCTCCTGCTCAGCATTTACTACACAGAGAGAGAGAGAGAGAGAGAGAGAGAGAGAGAGAGAGAGAGAGAGAGAACTGTGCAGCCGCTTAGTTATCTCAGTGTTAGGAGCACAGTGCTTATGAGTGCCCTGCCCTCAGATTTAAGGAAGATGTCAGGGAGGTCTGGCATAGCTAACCCTACTGACTGCAGACTATGCATTCACTTTAGCAAGATGATAGAGATATATATATCAACACACACACACACACACACACACACACAAACACACACACACACACACACACACACTTTTGAAACCAGAAGTTTACATACACCATCTAAAAAGACACATGTACCGGATTTTTCGGACTATAAGATGCATCGGACCATAAGACGCACCCTGGTTTTAGAGTAGGAAAATAGGGAAACAAAATTTTAAGCAAAAAGTGTGGTCATGACACACTGTTATGGGGCAATGATCTGCTGCTCACCCTGTTATGGGGATAATGTCCCCAAATTCTCTACTAAGGTACCCCATCCTGGTAATGATCCTCTTGCCTTGTATATGATCCCCATCCTTGAATATATGTCCCTCATCCTGGTATAGCCCACATCCTGATAAATACATCCATCCTGCCATATAGCCCCATCCTGCCATATAGCCCCATCCTGCCATATAGCCCCATCCTGCCATACACCCCCATCCTGCCATACACCCCCATTCTGCCATACACCCCCATCCTGCCATTCACCCCCATCCTGCCATACACCCCCATCCTGGTATACAGCCTGCAACCTGTGGCACAAAAAAAAAAAATAAAATAAACGTTTATACTCACCTTTCCTCACTCTAGCAGCATCGCTTGTCTTCCTGTCTGTGCCAGCAGCGCCGCTGACCTGTATGGAGCCAGTCACTGTTCCCTTCAGCATCGCGATGTCCTCCTGTCTGCCGGCCAGCTGATGTGTGTGGAGATTAGCGGTGTGTACAGGGATGATGTCATTGTGTGTGCTCACCGCTCTCTACACAGATCAGTGGGCCGGCAGACAGGAGGACATTGCGATGCTGCAGGGGATGGTGAGTATACCGTACTTATTATAACACTGCACCCCTCTTTGATGATGATGCGTGGGGGGAAGCGAATATAGCCGCACATGATCACTCCAGGCTTTAGTTGCCAGGGGTGATCATGCGGGCCGGCTGCTAATTATGCGCGCATCCCCCGCCCATCATCCCGCCCACCTGTCAGCACCGGCTTCAGCGCTGAGATGATGAGCGGAGGATGCATGTATATGAAATGAGCGGGTCCATGTGGTCACGGCAGGTGCTGCTACAGCCTGCTCATGCCACCGATGACCCACTTCACCGCAGCACCCTCATTCCCCGCAGCCCTACATTCAGACTATAAGACGCACCCCCCACTTTCCCCCAATATTGGGGGGAAAAAAGTGCGTCTTGTAATCCAAAAAATACGGTACCTGTTTTTTTTCTCTGTCTGACATGAAATCAAAATGAACCTTTCCCATTTTAGGTCAATTAGGGACCAAAATTAATTATATTTGACAAATGCCAGAATAATGAAAGAGAGAACGAGAGAGAGAATGTTTTAAGGCATTTTTATTACTGTCTGCAAAGTCAAAAGTTTACATACATTTCATTAGTATTTGGTACCTTTTCCCTTAAACGGTTGAATTTTCTTTACCTAATTTTCAGCTTTGCCCAACACCTGGTCATCTAATGGTTAGACGGAGACCTGGAGAGGTGTACAAGCTACAGTGTTTTGCACCCACTGTGAAATTTGGTGGAGGATCAGTGATGAGCTGGGGATGCTTCAGAAAGGCTGGAATTGTGCAGGTTAATCTTTGCGAAGGACGTATGACTCACGCCGCATACAAGGTTATCCTGGAAAAACAGTTACTTCCTTCTGCTCGGGCAATGTTCCCCAACTCTAAGGACTGTTTTTTTCCAGCAGGACAATGTGCCATGCCACACAGCTAGGTCAAATGTGTGGATGCAACCACAACAAAACTCCGTCATGGCCAGCCCAATCTCCAGATCTGAACCCCATTGAAAACCTCTGGAATGTAATCAAGAGGAAGACGGAAAGTCACAAGCCATATGTATGTATGTATGTATGTATGTATGTATGTATGTATGTATGTATGTATGTATGTATGAATGAATGAATGAATGAATGAATGAATGAATGAATGAATGAATGAATGAATGAATGAATGAATGAATGTATGTATATATATATATATATATATATATATACATATACATATACATATACATATACACACACACATACATACATACATACATACATACACACAAAGTACAGACCAAAAGTTTGGCCACACCTTCTCATTCAAAGAGTTTTCTTTGTTTTCAGGACACTGAAAATTGTAGATTCCTATTGAAGGCATCAAAACTATGAATTAAAACATGTGGAATGAAATACTTAAGTATGTGTGAAACAACTAAAAATATGTCTTATATTCTAGGTTCTTCAATGTAGCCACCTTTTGCTTTGTTTACTACTTTGCACACTCTTGGCATTCTCTTGATGAGCTTCAAGAGGTAGCTACTGGAAATGGTTTTCCAACAGTCTTGAAGGAGTTTCCAGAGATGCTTAGCACTTGTTGGCCCTTTTGCCTTCACTCTGCGGTCCAGCTCACCCCAAACCATCTCGATTAGGTTCAGGTCTGGTGACTGTGGAGACCAGGTCATCTGGCGTAGCACCCCACCACTCTCCTTCTTAGTCAAATAGCCCTTACACATCCTGGAGGGGTGTTTGGGGTTATTGTCCTGTTGAAAAATAAAATGATGGTCCAACTAAACGCAAACCGGATGGAATAGAACGCCGCTGCAAGATGCTGTGGTAGACATGCTGGTTTAGTATGCCTTCAGTTTTGAATAAATCCCCAACAGTGTCACCAGCAGAGCACCCCCCCACCATCGCACCTCCTCCTCCATGCTTCACGGTTGGAACCAGCCATGTAGAGTCCATCCGTTCACCTTTTCTACAAAGACACGGTGGTTGGATCCAAAGATCTCAAATTTGGACTCATCAGACCAAAGCACAGATTTTCACTGGTCTAATGTCCATTCCTTGTGTTCTTTAGCCCAAACAAGTCTCTTCTGCTTGTTGCCTGCCCTTCGCTGTGGTTACCTAGCAGCTATTTTACCATGAAGGCCTGCTGCACAAAGTCTCCTCTTAACAGTTGTTCTAGAGATGAGAAGGTGTGTCCAAACTTTTGGCCTGTACTGTATATATATATGTGTGTGTGTGTGTGTGTGTGTGTGTGTGTGTGTGTGTGTGTGTGTGTGTGTGTGTGTGTGTGTGTGTGTGTGTGTGTGTGTATATATATATCTATATATATACTGAGAATAATATTAGTCTATCTATATATATAATTGCCTTATTCTGTCTGTCTGTCTGTCTTGCTCCAAAATTGTGTCCTTACGGTGACACAAAGCTGATTGGCCGCTGGGCTCGCCATGGCCCCGCCCCCCCGCACGGATTGGCCGCTCGCCCAGGCTGCGCCCCCACACGGATTGTCCGGCTGCTCGCCCAGGCTCCG